>NC_134782.1:76044328-76046828 GCF_046742065.1 Oratosquilla oratoria | reverse complement strand
TCTCTCTCTCTCTCTCTCTCTCTCTCTCTCTCTCTCTCTCTCTCTTTCCATCTCTCTCTCTCTCTCTCTCTCTCTCTCTCTTCTTATCTCTCTCTCTTCTCTTCTCTACTCTTCTCTCTCTCTCTCTCTCTCTCTCTCTCTCTCTCTCCATCTCTTCTCTCTCTCTCTCTCTCTCTCTCTCTCTCTCTCTCTCTCTCTCTCTCTCTCTCTCTCTCTCTCCTCCATCTCTCTCTCTCTCTCTCTCTCTCTCTCTCTCTCTCTCTCTCTCTCTCTCTCTCTCCATCTCTCCATCTCTCTCTCTCTCTCTCTCTCTCTCTCTCTCTCTCTCTCTCTCTCTCTCTCTCTCTCTCTCTCTCTCTCTCTCTCTCTCTCTCTCTCCATCTCTCTCTCTCT
This sequence comes from Oratosquilla oratoria, assembly GCF_046742065.1. Taxonomy (NCBI): domain Eukaryota; kingdom Metazoa; phylum Arthropoda; class Malacostraca; order Stomatopoda; family Squillidae; genus Oratosquilla; species Oratosquilla oratoria. Next base: position 76,046,435 of record NC_134782.1, on the reverse strand, counting down.
CTCTCTCTCTCTCTCTCTCTCTCTCTCTCTCTCTCTCTCTCTCTCTCTCTCTCTTCTCTCTCTCTCTCTCTCTCTCTCTCTCTCTCTCTCCATCTCTCTCTCTCTCTTCTCTCTCTCTCTCTCTCTCTCTCTCTCTCTCTCTCTCTCTCTCTCTCTCTCTCTTCTCTCTCTCTCTCTCTCTCTCTCTCTCTCTCTCTCTCTCTCTCTCTCTCTCTCTCTCTCTCTCTCTCTCTCTCTCTCTCTCTCTCTCTCTCCGGAAAAGACCTCGACCTTTCGTTGTCCTTGGTCTTTTCACGAGGAGTCCACGAACGACTTCGAGATGTGCATTAAGACAGTGTCCGCTAAAGAGTCCAGACAGGACCCTCCCAGGGGGTACGGATCTTAAAAGAAATGCAGCATCTGAGACTGCGTGGAAACAAAGACAAAAAAAAAAAAGACAAAAAAAAAAATACTCCCCGAGCGCCGTTCGCGAAGTAATCGTTGACCGTCAATACGACGCTACAAAAACCCAAAGAAATCGGGTAAAAACCAAACTTACAGAACACACCACTTGACTCGAACAAAACCTTACCTCCTCCTTCCTCTCTACCTCCCTCCTTTCCTCAAACCCCCCCTGGGATGCCCTAGACCCCCTCCTCCCACGAGGCAACAAAACCCACAAGAATACAAGCACCGGAGGAGAGCTTCCCTAGTGTGTAAATCAAATAAAAGAAGGCCATGGACTCTTCGCCGGGCCATCGACGCGGGTGCTCCTGACATGCTCCTGAGACCACCCTCAGGGATCCAATCTTACCAGCGTGTAGCGCCTTCGTCCAATGCAAACATATTTCAACCCAACGCTACTGCACAATATAATAGTCTCACTCGCTCGACCTGTTCCAAAAAGCTACGTTCTGAGGAGGACTGGCTGGCGTAGGAGGACCTGAGAGGCATAGGAAGGCCTGGCTGGCGTAGGAGGATCTTGGCTGACGTAGAAGGACCTCGCTGGTGTAGTAAGACCTATCTGGTGTAGGGGGACCTGAGTAGTGTAGGGGTACCTGAGTATCGTAGGAGGACCTGAAATCCTTAAGAGGCCCTGGGTAACGAAAGATTATCTTATTTAGTGGAGGAACCGTAGCCAGGTTGAGAGGAAAAGAAAAAATTATACAACAAATGGAATCCTAAAATAGTAATAATTGTCCCATCCAAGAGAGAAAAGAAGAGAAAAAAAGAGAAGGAAAGTGACAAGAAGAGAAGAGAAGAGAAGAGAAGAGAAAAGAAGAGAAGAGAAGAGAAGAGAAGAGAAGAGAAGAGAAGAGAAGTGAAGTGAAGTGAAGAGAAGAGAAGAGAAGAGAAGAGAAGAGAAGAGAAGAGAAGAGAAGAGAAGAGAAGAGAAGAGAAAAGAAAAAGAGAAAAGACAAGGGAATAGAAGAGATGAGAAGAGTATGGGACAATATAAGACAAAACAAGACAAAATAAACAAGACAAGAAAGGACAAGGCGAGAAGACATGACAAGACAAGGCAAGACAAGACAAGACAAGACAAGACAAGACAAGACAAGACAAGACAAGACAAGACAAGACAAGACAAGACAAGACAAAACAAGACAATACATGACAAGACAAGACAAGACAAGACATGACATGACATGACATGACATGACATGACATGACATGACATGACATGACATGACATGACATGACATGACACGACACGACATGACATGACATGACATGACATGACATGACATGATATGACATGACATGACATGACATGACATGACATGACAAGACAAGACAGAACGTGACATGACAAGACAAAACAAGATATGAAGTGACGTGACATGACATGACAAGACAAGACAAGGCAAGACAAGACAAGTCCAAGACAAGACAAGACGAGATAAGACAATGGATGGATGCGAAGAGACGAGAAAAAGAGAAGAGAAGAGAGCGAAGACGGCGGGTGAGTCCGAGCGAAGACTTGAGGCTTTCGGAGGCGTCCAGCAGTCCGGATGCCAGGGCTCAGTGACGTAAGGGGTGCAAAGGATATGTGCACTGCGAATTTTTATTTTATTATTTCAGTCTTATATTGTTTCATGTACGTCTCATAGGGTTTCATGTCGTT
>NC_134782.1:76019328-76024328 GCF_046742065.1 Oratosquilla oratoria | reverse complement strand
CTTCCGACAAGTTGTATGTTTCTTAAGACAGATTGAACATTTTTAGAAGCTCCGCCATGGGATACGAACCCTGACCCGTGCGTCGAAAATCACGAGGGCAAGACGTTAGCGACCATGCTACCTGTGATGGTTCAAAAGGACTGTACTAGTCCCCGACCACGCTTCACGTAACATTGGAAGATCTAATCTCAATTTCATCTAATCCCGTATTAGGCGCGCCTTCCGACAAGTTGTATGTTTCTTAAGACAGATTGAACATTTTTAGAAGCTCCGCCATGGGATACGAACCCTGACCCGTGCGTCGAAAATCACGAGGGCAAGACGTTAGCGACCATGCTACCTGTGATGGTTCAAAAGGACTGTACTAGTCCCCGACCACGCTTCACGTAACATTGGAAGATCTAATCTCAATTTCATCTAATCCCGTATTAGGCGCGCCTTCCGACAAGTTGTATGTTTCTTAAGACAGATTGAACATTTTTAGAAGCTCCGCCATGGGATACGAACCCTGACCCGTGCGTCGAAAATCACGAGGGCAAGACGTTAGCGACCATGCTACCTGTGATGGTTCAAAAGGACTGTACTAGTCCCCGACCACGCTTCACGTAACATTGGAAGATCTAATCTCAATTTCATCTAATCCCGTATTGAAGCGTGGTCGGGGACTAGTACAGTCCTTTTGAACCATCACAGGTAGCATGGTCGCTAACGTCTTGCCCTCGTGATTTTCGACGCACGGGTCAGGGTTCGTATCCCATGGCGGAGCTTCTAAAAATGTTCAATCTGTCTTAAGAAACATACAACTTGTCGGAAGGCGCGCCTAATACGGGATTAGATGAAATTGAGATTAGATCTTCCAATGTTACGTGAAGCGTGGTCGGGGACTAGTACAGTCCTTTTGAACCATCACAGGTAGCATGGTCGCTAACGTCTTGCCCTCGTGATTTTCGACGCACGGGTCAGGGTTCGTATCCCATGGCGGAGCTTCTAAAAATGTTCAATCTGTCTTAAGAAACATACAACTTGTCGGAAGGCGCGCCTAATACGGGATTAGATGAAATTGAGATTAGATCTTCCAATGTTACGTGAAGCGTGGTCGGGGACTAGTGCAGTCCTTTTGAACCATCACAGGTAGCATGGTCGCTAACGTCTTGCCCTCGTGATTTTCGACGCACGGGTCAGGGTTCGTATCCCATGGCGGAGCTTCTAAAAATGTTCAATCTGTCTTAAGAAACATACAACTTGTCGGAAGGCGCGCCTAATACGGGATTAGATGAAATTGAGATTAGATCTTCCAATGTTACGTGAAGCGTGGTCGGGGACTAGTACAGTCCTTTTGAACCATCACAGGTAGCATGGTCGCTAACGTCTTGCCCTCGTGATTTTCGACGCACGGGTCAGGGTTCGTATCCCATGGCGGAGCTTCTAAAAATGTTCAATCTGTCTTAAGAAACATACAACTTGTCGGAAGGCGCGCCTAATACGGGATTAGATGAAATTGAGATTAGATCTTCCAATGTTACGTGAAGCGTGGTCGGGGACTAGTACAGTCCTTTTGAACCATCACAGGTAGCATGGTCGCTAACGTCTTGCCCTCGTGATTTTCGACGCACGGGTCAGGGTTCGTATCCCATGGCGGAGCTTCTAAAAATGTTCAATCTGTCTTAAGAAACATACAACTTGTCGGAAGGCGCGCCTAATACGGGATTAGATGAAATTGAGATTAGATCTTCCAATGTTACGTGAAGCGTGGTTTTTGAACCATCACAGGTAGCATGGTCGCTAACGTCTTGCCCTCGTGATTTTCGACGCACGGGTCAGGGTTCGTATCCCATGGCGGAGCTTCTAAAAATGTTCAATATATATATATATATATATATATATATATATATATATATATATATATATATATATATATATATATATGTCCTCCACTCTCAACTTACCTTCCACCAAAAAATGATCTGATATTCCCCCACTCTCTCCCCCTAGAACATATACATCCAAAACTCTTCCTACTCTTTTCCTGGTTACCACAATGTAGTCCATTAAACCCCTATCTACCACTCTCCCATCCACCACTCTCTCTCATTTGTACTTATGCTTGACTTTCTTCCTAAACACTGTATTTGCTATTATCAACTCATTTTCTAGACACATCTCCACCATCAACTCTCCCCTACGATTTATTCCTAGCACTTCACACTTCCTAACCACTCTATCTATTGGCTCATTTCCTACCCTAGCATTAAGACCTCACAATATCACTACATTGACATTTCTCCCTAATCCCTCTATGTACTCATATAAATCTATCCAAAAAGATTCCCTTTTCTCTACACTATTTTCAATACCAGGCCCATATCCACTTACAAAAAACCTTCCCAGTTTCACTTTTATTCACATTAACCTTGAAGAAAGATCCTTCCACTCCACCACACGTTCACCTATCTCTTCACTTATTAGTATAGCCACCCCTTCTCTTCCTCTCTTCATTCCTGACACCCTCCCAACTACACTTCCAAACTCAAGCTCGCCCCTCCCTTTCAACTTAGCTTAACTCAATGCCTACAAACCCATCTTTCTTCTCACAAATATACTGCCTCTTCCCTTTTACTCTCATCTATATAACATCCACGCACATTAAAAGACCAAACCTTAGGTCTCTGGTTGGAAAACTTCTCCTAGACCCTCTTATATATATATATACAGTATATACATATATAAATGTCCCCTTCGAGTTTAGTCTCGTTTCTGTCGCCTTTTACGACTCAGGTGGGAATACTCGGTGCCAGTATTTTTCGCCCCCACCACCGAGATCTACGAAAAAAAAAATTAATATTCAGAGAAGTAGTATAGGGCAGTATCAAGAGTGGGGGGACAGCATATCGGAGGGACAGTCGCAGTAAAGTAAAGTATTATCATTTCTCCATGAATAGAGATTTCCTCTATCACAGACAAAATGATGTGTGACTCTGGTCCCCAAGGGTGCCCCATATAGACCCTCATATATCAGCTACTACTGAGTAGCTTTTATCCCGTCATTAACATGCAGCCAATACCCACACACATACATACATACGTGACAAAATCCCACAATACCAGCATTACACGGGACCAACTAAATAAAAGCACCTCAATTTTGGTCAAGGATACAAACAGAAAGAAACTAAAATGTTTAGAGGCTGTTTTTATTAGAAACCATATGCCTTTAATAAATATACAGCAAAATATGTGCGGTACTTTAGAACTCTTCGGAGCATCCCGCGTCACCAACAGAACATGACGCGTGTTACCAATTGACCTCTCCTTTATGTCTCTTTTTCTGTATTTTTCTGTATTTATACTCTTGTAAATAATTTCTTCAATAAATTTACCAGAAGATGCCTAAGGTATAGGCGAAACGTCGTTAAATATTGTTTTTTTTTTATTTCCAAACATGGACTCGTTCGGAAATGTGATATTTTCTCTCCCTGCTTCAGAGAAGAAAATACTGAGGAAAATAGAAAGTCTTCAGAAGAAGATCACCAACGCAGAGTATGCAGTGATTTTTAATAGAAAATATATATATATATATATATATATATATATATACATATATATATAATATATATATATATATATAATAACTTTAAGATAACAATAAGCACACAACTAGCCATCACTTTCACCGAATTATACAAAAGAGAAAACATCCTGCCCATTTATACCCTTTATATATATATATATATATATACATATATATATATATATATACATATATATATATATATACATATTATATATATATATATAAAGGGTATAAATGGGCAGGATGTTTTCTCTTTTGTATAATTCGGTGAAAGTGATGGCTAGTTGTGTGCTTATTGTTATCTTAAAGTTATTTTTCGTACTAATACCTCGTCATCTTTGCTAGATTGCGATTTCGGGTACAATACCCTTCTTCAGTAGTTTAGAATATCCTTTGCTCGTCACTGTGGGACGTCATCGGGGCACCTATGACCTCGCTTAGTGACATTTTATTGCATTTTTGGGTTTGTGAAGTTTTGTCATATGCTCAAAGTCCTCCAAAACATGTGACAAAACGCCACAAACCCAAGCATGCGACAAAACACCACGAAACCAATTATGCGATAAAACGCCACAAACCCAAGCATACGACATAGCACCACAAAACCAATTATGCGACAAAACGTCACAAACCCAAGCACGCGACAAAACGTCTCCAATCGAGGTCGGAGGAGCCCCGGTGACCTCCCCCAGTGAAGAGCAAAATGTCTGTTATTGTGTATGCATAAATTATACAAACACTCGTATGTACGCATGCGTACAAACACATATATACACACATACACAAGTATACGTACATACAAAAAACACTCGAGCGAGTATACAGATGATCATGTACATGTATGTGTATATGTACTTATATACGAGTATAATTCATGTATGTATTTGATAAATTCATAAAGCCGGATGAATAAATGGAAGTTGTAAAAATTGGCATATAAAAAAGAGTGTAACAAGAAGACAAAGAGAGAGAGAGAGAGAGAGAGAGAGAGAGAGCAGAAGAGAGAGAAGATAATTTCTCCGTCAAACCACAACTCGGTTCTCTAAGCGGACAAACACTTGAGTCGCTCGTTTTGTATTGTGGGAAAATGTCCTCCGTTCTTTCTTCGACATTCCAGACCTGGGGCTCTTCTGTTGCTCCGCTTCAGCCTCTTATCGAAGAGGATGAACCTCCAGGCCTCTCTTTTATTCTGACGATCCTCATGCTGATATCATACTGTGCAGCTCATGCTGACTTCCTGGTTGGGCTGTGCTTAGGTCAAGTTATATCGAGACGAGCTTCGTGTCTCCTATTTTCAATTTATTCCATTTAATCTCTCTAATATTCGTTTTTCGTGTCTATCTTCCCTACTATACGTCATAATGATGTGTTTAATCTACGGATTTTCTCGTTTATCTAGTTACTTCTTTATTTATTCATTCATTTACTT
>NC_134782.1:76004328-76006828 GCF_046742065.1 Oratosquilla oratoria | reverse complement strand
GATTGCTATCAGAAGTAATAAACCACTCAACTTTCATCTACCCCTATCAATCTATCAATCTATCAAACTCACCTGGCCAATTAGAGAGGCCAGGGACTGGACAAGAGAGAGGATGGGAAGAGAGGCGGGGTGGAGGGGTGGGAGGAAGAGAGGAGGAAGGTGGTCCGAGGACGGGTCCCCAGACAGAGTCCCCGGATACGTCACCATTTTGGGGCCCCATATTTGTGGGGATCGACCTCCCCAAATCGCACGAACTCATTTGTAGTCGTGGTTGTCTATTTGTAGCGCGCGGGATTCGGGGTTGTGGTGATTGGCCAAATTAGTAAAGCCCCGGACTTGATTGGACCCTCCCCCACCTCCCCCTCTCCCCCTCCCCTCCTCCCCTTCTGTAGGTGTGGTAGTTGTGTGTGTGCGTGTGTGTGTGTGTGTGTGTGTGTGTGTGTGTGTGTGTGTGTGTGTGTGTGTGTGTGTGTGTGTGTGTGTGTGTGTGTGTGTGTGTGTGTGTGTGTGTGTGTGTGTGTGTGTGCGTGTGTGTGTGTGTGTGTGTGTGTGTGTGTGTGTGTGTGTGTGTGTGTGTGTGTGTGTGTGTGTGTGTGTGTGTGTGTGTGTGTGTGTGTGTGTTGTGAGTGAGTGCTACATATCCTTGAGTGAATGAGTGCGAGTGGGTGGATGAGTAGGTGACTGGGTGAGTAGGTGAGTGCGAATATATATGTGTTTCGTGTATGTTCGCACGTGTATACAAACCCACCACACTGTAGATATTTCAATTTTACAAAATCGAAGTAACGACAACTCTCAACAGGATTGTCACGTCATGTCGCTCTCAAAATCTGCGCCGAGGATCAAAGAGGAAAAACTCCCAAGAGAACCTCAACTTCCCCTGTCCATCAATAGACGAAGTGTCTGCCGAAGTCCGAAAAACACCTGGACATTCTCTATGAAGTTCACGGTAGCAGTGTGACCAGTACACGGAAATGGAAGCTACGTCCTCAACCAGAGGACAGGAAGGATCGTTTAGCAACGGGGAGACACCATCTGATAGAGCGAGAAAAAAACATCGATTTGGAACACCAATATAAAAATCGTAACAGACGGTCTGAATGAAGCTACAGCAACTCCAATTCAGGGAATCATAAATGGCTTATAATGACTATAATTACAGGGACATTAATCATCGTGGATCCTGAATATTCCACAAATTGGTCCATAGATCCAACACACAATAAAAGAAAGAAAGAATGAATCTGTATTATCTAGTATCAACATACAAAACATCCCTAAATCCGGTTATTCCTCTCCTTGCAACAATGGGAATTTGTTGTACATTGAAGCAGAGGTAGAAATAATAGTGACGAGTGTTTTAGAACCTGAATTTAGATACCTTAACCCCTTCAGTTTCGGGTGATATAACTCATTTTACTTTCAGCAATCAGTTATCTTATTCTTTTCCGTGGTGCCTCCTAAGTAGCAAAAGGGATATATCCCACCTCGATATAATATTACTATCTCATTTCTATTTTCCCTTAATATCGAGTGATACTTTTCTTTTCATCCTGCCTCCTGCCAGACTATTTCATTCAGTACCGTGGCACCCCACTCGGTGGTGACCATCCCCAATTTGAAATGTTTTATATGTGTCTATTCACTGATTGCCCAATTCATAAAGTTCAGTCTACTTTCATTTCAGTTAAACATACTTCCTGGTGGTTCAAGTTTTAGATTTATCTTGCCGTTTATATTCAGGATTATAAGATTCCATTTATGTGTTGCAACTCCCGTAGAAAAATAGAATACCTATATCTAGTCCTCCATATATAATGTTTCCCAAAACATGTGTTTAGATATCTTATTCGATTGTCATTTGCTATGTTATCAAGACATCAGTGCAATCTGGTATTCCATTGGCTTTCGTGGACACAACATACTAGATACTAGCAAGTTATACTACATTTAGTTTATTTGCTTCCACTGAAGCATTTCCCTTGAAACGAAGAGATAGATCGGAAATCTGCCTGGGATTTTGCTATAGCTGGAGGATTTACTCCCTATCGTGTGATAGGTTGAGGTTGGCGTTAGCCAGAATAAAGTCTGTAAATTATCTCGTTGTATGGTGTGGGTTAATTAGGGCAAGCTACAAAAGGAGTGAGGCATCCCATCTTCAGGCCAAACAGCTTCGACTCCAGTTTTGATTTGCAAAGAAAGAAAAAAAATTACAATACGAGTGTATACTTTTCACAATCGGAAATAGTTGTAGATTTTTTAATGTTCAGTGTTTGTTTTGTGGTGTGCCTTGATATGTTTTTTTTTTTTCTCATCAAACGGAATAGGGAATAGTGAATAGTGAACATCCTACAAGAAGATCTCTCCAAGTACGTATGTCCAGGGTATCCAAGATGGGTAAAATCCTCTTTTACATCAACCCAAACAAGGCCATAAAAGTTAAGTGATAGAATGAATATGCTTGTATATCTTGATGATCCCACAGCATCGTACCGGTTCT
>NC_134782.1:75981828-75986828 GCF_046742065.1 Oratosquilla oratoria | reverse complement strand
TGTGTGTGTGTGTGTGTGTGTATATATATATATATATATATATATATATATATATTACACACATATATATTATCACGACCCGAGTGAGGAAAAGTCATGTGCCTCAGCCGGTTGGTTTGCAGGTCCCAACTTGTAGAGCCGACTTTCTTATCCCCCCTCCAGCCCCTCTCCTACAAGATCCAACTTGCGAATTCACGCCATTTTTTTGACCTATAAAAAGGTCGAGCTTGACCCTCTCTCTCGCGCTCCTTTTCTGACCTACGGGGTACAACTCCCTCCCCCTTCTGTCTCTAAGGCCTCGCTTGCTGTCCGTTGCACCCCAATACCTACCTGAGTTATGTCATTAGGTAGTAAGTACTGGATACTGTTCAGCCTTGAATATTACCATTCTTGACCTCTCAAGTGTGATATTCATCATATGATGTATTAGTTAGGGAAAGTCATATGTATCATGGGATAAATCAGTTAGGGTAAGGGATATTTAGCTTAGGATGTATTAGTTAGGGAAAGTGTTATTTAGCATACGACTTATGTCAGCCCATTCAGAAGTACGGCGTATAGTTGTGTTGTGCTGTATTGCAGAAAGATATATAAGATCGATTTAGTAATACCTTACGTCTTATAAATAAAATTATTTTCTCACTTGTGGTTACCAGTCTTTGAAGAAATCCGTCTCTTATATTGAACGATTTCATTCATATAAAAAAAAATCGCCAAAACCAGTATATTGTCCTTGCATCTCTCTTTTTTTATATTTCATCTTGTAGTGTCTGGTTTCCTCTAGCCTAGGGAAAACGGTTTCAAATTGCCGATGGATGAGCAATCTATTATGATCAATCCTCTCGCCTATCTCTCCTCAAAACACACCCATGAGGTTGTAATATGGGGGCCTGCTGTCCTGGATCTCAATTTGATAGATTTAATTAAATTGAACTTCATAAATAAATAGATCAAAGACTTATAAGCTACTCTAACGCATCTGGCAACTCTGATACATCTCGCTAATGGATGCAGCAGCATAGCTTACTTAGTCTCGTTGGTGCTTTTTTACGTGAACGTATATATTTGACTGTTGATGTCAGGTAAGACGAACTACAGTATTGGTATTAGTTAAGACGAACTGTTGATGTTAGGTAAGACAAACTTGGTTAGGTATTGGGCAACGGTAAACAGGAGAGACCCTTCTGACATCTATTGATGTCCTTAGCCATTAAATTCCAGGTGAAGAGCAAATAATATTGTGCATCACTATAAAAAATACCATTCATCTCCTTAGACACTTAACTCGCTCAGTTATTGTCAATGCGATGGTCAAAGAGCACACAACTTTCCTCAACTATGTTTGGAGGGTACATAACGTGTCACACGGAAGTGTGGCCGCTCCTGCACATGTAGGAGGGTCTTCTGTCAGTGTCCGCTAAGTTCTGTTTGGATCGTAGGAGCAGTTCTGCAAATATTCCTAATGGATGGATACTTTCCGGACAGACCTCGTATGTCTATATATATATATATATACATATATATATATATATATATATATATATATATATATATATATATATATATGCAATAAAAACACTAGGAACGTGTGTTCACAAATGCGCAAGTAACCACTAGGAAAAGTAAGCTAACGAAGCAGAGCGCTTTCGTATAATTACATCTTCAGTGCTGATACAAAAAGGGAATTATAAAATGAAGAAACAAGGTACAAAATATATGAGTGAGTGAGACATGGTGAAGAGGGAATTCAAAGAGGTAGTGGAAAAAGTACATGTGACATTTGATACCGTCTTGGTATGGGACAGTTGCTCATAATTGGTATATTACAATTTAAATAATTTTGAAATTTCATGGCAAATATAACTATCTAATTTGTACAAACTTTGATGGAGATTAACATTTATTCCCTTACTAGATTTCATCAAACTGCATTCAATTAAATTTCTTTCTGTGATGTTGTTGTTGTATGTGATGACTTTAGCGTTATCCCAGTCAACTGGGTGGTTAAAATGGTTCATGTGGTTGAATATGTCGCTAGATTGGTTTCCCTCTCTAACGTATTTCTTGCGTTGAATGACTCGTGTTTTGAGTGTTTTAGCAGTCTGGCCAACATAAAACTGATTACATGATTTACAAGGTATTTTGTACACACACCCTTTATCACTATTGACAGAATTATTTATGAGCAACTGTCTTACAGTGTTCTTATTGTTAAAGACTACATTAATGTTGAAATTACCTAATATATTTGGAATATTTTGCAGGTTCTCTCGGTACGGTAAAATTAGCAAGTTATTCATATTAAAAGTTTGAGTTGACCTAAGGTTATGAAATGTTCTTTTAGCACAATTGTAAGCTGTATCAAGAACATGTGTGGGGTATTGCAGCTTAGTACCAATATCGTAAATACTCGTACATCTTATTTCATCATCGATGTACTGTGGGCTGCAAGTGCGTAGGGTCCTAAGAAGCATTGAAGAAAAAACAGATCTTTTTACGCCATCAGGGTGTGAGGTGTATATATGAACAAACATTGGTTGGTTTACGATATACACTAAACTTCAACTCACTTTCACGGCGGTAGATATTACAATCAAGGAAAGACAAAATACCTTCATTCTCTATCTCCACCGTGAACTTAATGGAACTGACCAAATTATTAAGTTTACATAAAAAATAATTTACATTAACTTGAATGGGCCACAGACATAGGATGTCATCAATGTACCGCAGCCATATTATGTTGGAGGGAATGATCTTACTTAATATTCTAGTTTCAAAAAACTCCATATATAAATTACTCAATACGGGGGAGAGAGGATTACCCATGCTCATGCCAAATTTCTGAGAATAAAATTTATCATTAAATTGGAACTTGCAGTCTTTAACACACAATTTAATCAGTTCAATTAAGGTTCCTGAGGGTAATAGTAAATCGTGCTTATATAATTCTTCTTTTAGATAGATTAGATCATCCAAAGGAACTTTAGTAAATAAACTAACAATATCATAACTTACTAATTTAAATTTGTAATCTGGTTTTACCTCACCTAGTTTGTTAATAAGGTCTAAAATGTTCTTTACATGTGAAGTGGAAATAGTTCCAACTAGTGGACTAAGAATTGTTACTAACCATTTCGAAAGTTTATACGAAGCTGAACCTATTGAAGAAACGATTGGTCTTATCGAGTAATTTGGTTTATGTGTCTTAATTAAACCATACACGTAAGGCAATGGAGGGCTAATAGAATTTTTTTTTTTTTATGAGTTCACTATTTCCACTTAACAATTATTTTATCTTCTTATTGAAATGGCAATTCACTGATTCAGTAGGATTCTTTAAAAGTTGGACATAAGTATCTTGATCTCTAAGTAGTTCATCCATTTTGGTTAAATATAATATACCAGTTATGAGCAATTGTCCCATAACAAGACGGTATCAAATGTCACTTGTACTTCTTCCACTACCTCTCCGGATTCCCTCTTCACCATGTCTCACTCAGTCATATATTCTATACCTTGCTTCTTCATTTTAAAATTCCTTCTTTGTATCAGCACTGAAGATGTAATTACACGAAAGAGCTCTGTTTCGTTAGTTTACTTTTCCTAGTGGTTACTTTCGCATATACACACAAACACACACACACACACACACACACACACACACACACACACACACACACACACACACACACACACACACACACACACACACACACACACACACACACACACACACACACACACACACACACACACATATATATATATATATATATATATATATACATATACATATATATATATATATATATATACATATACATATATATATATATATATATATATATATATATATATATATACACGCACATGTAACTCGACCATACAAATATATAAGAAAAGTTGCGCTCAACTTATATCTCTCTTGATGCCGCAATCGGTTAAGTCACTAACACTTGTCACATGCTAGCGCAGATTTGAGTTCTTGGCTGTACCACATTTCAATTTCTGCATGTTGGCTTCCTCGAGTCTCTCGATGTTGATGGCTTAGAATTAAAGTGTATTGTGGTTGATAAAAATGTATATCTGTTTACTGGGACCCATTCCGTGTTGTACAAATACTTTCCTGCCTTCGTATACTTACCAATTGTACTATCATAGTGGAGATGGGTTGAACGTAAAATTTCGTGTACGTGTATGTATCTCGAGCATACAAATATATAAGAAAAGTTGCTCTCAACTTATATCTCTCTTGATGGCGCAATCGGTTGTCACTAACACTTGTCACGTGCTAGCGCAGATTCGAGTCCTTGGTTGTACCACGTTTCAATTTCTACATGTTAAAGTGTATTGTGGTTGATAAATATATATATATACATATATATGTATATATATAAACATATATATATATATATATATATATATATACATATATGTATATGTATGTGTATATATGTATATATATTTATATATACATATATATATATATATATATATATATATATATATATATATATATATCACTCGTTATCTCATAAAAATCTTTATATTTTAGCTATGTTTTTGAAATAAGCAATTCAGAGTTATCAACCAGACAAAATTAAAACGTTTTACCAATTAACACTAATGAGATTAACTATATAAAACAATTTGGTAGTAACATATACAAACTAAACATAGTATTGATTTTATACTTCTTGTTCTAAATCAGAGATATTTTCTATCCTAAAAAACAGGTGGCCTCTATTTCAAAATATTAACCAATTATCCATTGTAAAGGAATAATATATTCTGCTTTTGGAGAGAACTGTATTCATAATCTGCACTTAACAAAAACAGACACAAAAAATCTCAGAAAACAATTTTGATAGAATTATACGAAAAAAATAATGATTTGAACAAAGATATGATACGAGGTATTGTAATCTAAATAACACAAAGTATTGTGGGTCTTTTATGTTTAATGAATATTACATCAGAGAGAAAACAATGATAAA
>NC_134782.1:75971828-75974328 GCF_046742065.1 Oratosquilla oratoria | reverse complement strand
ACTCTGCAATACTAAGTATATTCGTGTTTGTACTTTGGGAAAAAACCTTCCTTCGGTTTTTCTTTTAATTTTTCCTTCTTTTTTTTATTTATTTATTTCATTCTTTCTTTCTTTCTTTCTTTCCTTCTTTCTCACTCACCTATGTGGACCCCCATCCCCATATGACAGCAACTACCTCTTTCTGCCCCCAATCATCTTGACCCTCCATTTCTACCCCCACTCCACCACCACCCCTTCGTACCTCCCCTCCGCCTCCCCCTAGCACTCCTTCTTCTTTGCACGTGGCTTTCATCAATTTAGGGCTTCCAGTGATTCCAGGCTTAGTTCCACTACATTCCAGCCTTGGTCACGTGTCCCAAACGTAATGTTATTTCCCAGCTATTTCCTCAGGTCATCCCCCAGAGAGCGTCCTATGACACGCCCCCAAACGTTTTCTTCCCAAAACTCAAAACTAAAAACGTTTGTTCAATACGCACGAACGTGCTGGTCTCACATTCGCTTAGATGTGGGTTCGAATCCCGCACTCCTCTCCGATTCCCAGTAGTTACTGTTATTAACCTGACCTAGAAGTCCCCAAAGGCGTTTAACAAGTCTAAGGTGGCGGCTTCGGCCGAAGGTACTCAAAGCCTCCTACCACCGGCTCCTCACCATCTTTATCATTGTTTCAATCAGTGTCCTCTTATTCTAATCCCTTCTCCCTTTCTCCCTTTCTCCCTGCTCTCTCCTACCTTTCCCGTTCTCCCTTCTCCCTCTTCCCTTTCTCCTTTCTCCCTTTCTCCCTCTCCCCCTCTCTCCCTTTCTCCCTTTCTCCCTTCTCCCTTCTCCCGTCTCCCTTCTCCCTTCTCCCTTCTCCCTTCTCCCTTCTCCCTTCTCCCTTCTCCCTTCTCCCTTCTCCCTTCTCCCTTCTCCCTTCTCCCTTCTCCCTCTTCCCTCTTCCATTCTCCACTTCTCCCTTTCTCTCTCCTCCCTCCTCCCTTTTCCCTTCTCCCTTCTCCCTTCTCCCTTCTCCCTTCTCCCTTCTCCCTTCTCCCTTCTCCCTTCTCCCTTCTCCCTTCTCCCTTCTCCCTTCTCCCTTCTCCCTTCTTCCTTCTCCCTTCTCCCTTCTCCCTTCTCCCTTCTTCCTTCTCCCTTCTCCCTTCTCCCTTCTCCTTTATCCCTGCTCCCGTTCCCCTTTCTCCCTTCTCCCTTTTTCCAATACCCTTCGCCTTCCCCATTTTCCCAGTTCCTTTTTCCTTTCTCCTTTCTCCCTCCTTCCTTTCTTCCTTTTCCCTTCTCCCTTTTCCCTTCTCCCTTCTACCTACCCCCTCCTTCCTAGCCTTTCCAACCTTCATCTTTCACCCCTTCTCAAATACTCTCTTTTCCCTTTCCCCCTTTTCCCTACTCCCTTTTCCCTTTCCCCTTCTCCCTTCCCCCTTCTCCCTTCTCCCTTCTCCCTTTTCCCTTCTCCCTCTCCCCTTCTCCCTTCTACCTTCTCCCTACTCCCTTCTCCCTAGTTACTCTCACCAAGGCAACGGCATCCTCTCATTTTCTCTCTCTCTCTCTCTCTCTATATATATATATATATATATATATATATATATACATATATATATATATATATATATATATGTATATATATATGCGTAAATAACCACTAGGAAAAAGTAAACTAACGAAGCAGAGCGCTTAGTTTACTTTTTCCTAGTGGTTATTTACGCATTTGTGAACACACGCTCCTAGTGTTTTTATTGCATATGTATATATATATATATGTATATATACATATGTATATATGTATGTATATATATATATATGTATATATACATATATATATATACATATATATATATACATATATATATATATATATATATATATATATACACATACATATATATACTAGACAAATTACCCGCGCGTTGCTGCGGGTTCGTGAATCATCCCTAACCTAACCATACCCCACCTAACTTTAACCCTTAACCCTAACCAAAATATATATTTTTTAAATGAAACATAGTTATCCAAGTACCTGAAGTGATAGGGTATCAGAATATATATGGTTATGAGGTTCTATCTGCAAAACCCTAGGAGGAGTTCGTGAACATACAAATAAACAACAAACAAATTGACAGACAAATGAAAGATAGTAATCCAAGTATCTTGGGTTATAAGGTTTCAGAATATATATGGTTATAGGGGTCTATCTGCAAAAACCTAGGAGGAGTTCATGAATAATCTCTAACCTAACCATACCCCACCTAACCTTTAACATTAACCCTAACCAAAATATATATATTTTTGAAAATGAAATATAGTTATCCAAGTACCTGAAGTGATAGGGTATCAGAATACATATAGTTATGGGGGTCTATATGTAAAACAATTGGAGTTCCTGAACAAACAAACAAAGAGACAGACAGACAAATGATAGTTTTCAAAGTACCTTGGGCTATAAGGTTTTAGAATATGTATGGTTATAGGGGTCTATCTGCAAAAACCTAGGAGGAGTTCGTGAATAATC
>NC_134782.1:75944328-75946828 GCF_046742065.1 Oratosquilla oratoria | reverse complement strand
AATGGGAGATAAGCCAGTTGTTGTTTTCTGACGTCACTGCGCTTGTAGCATGACCAGAAGAGGGATTAAGGAATTTAGTGACAGAGTTTGGGAAGGTGTGCGAAAGAGGGAAGTAGAAGATAAATATGGGTAAAAGTAAGGTGATAAGATATACAAGGGGAGAGGATGGCAGCAAATTGGAAGTGAGTATTAAGGGAGAGAGACTGGAGGAAGTGGATAGCTTTAGATATTTGGTTTGAACGTGGCGGGAAAGGAAGGAGTGGAGGTGGAGGTAGAATGTAGATTGAGAGAGGTAAATGCCTTGGGGGATTATGAAGTGCAATGAGAAATAGACATTTGGGAACGAATGCTAAGAGGATATTGTATGAAGGAGTGATTGTGCCGACAGCTCTGTACGGGGTAGAAACATGGAGCATAGGAGAGGAAGAGTTTAATGTGTTTGAGATGAAATGCCTGAGAAGTATGGTAGTTGTTACTCGGCTGGATGGAGTGAGAAACGAGGAGGTGAGTAGGAGAGCGGGGGTGGAAAGGGAGTGTGGAGATAGGGTGGATGAAAGAGTATTGGGTTGGTTTGGATACATGGAAAGAATGAGTAAAGAAAGACTAGTAAAAGAGGTGGAGAAGGCAGAGATGAAACGAGTGAACATGAGGGGGTGTCCACGGATAAGATGGATGAATGGGGTAAAGGGGCATTGGAAAAGAGGGGAATGTCTGTTGAGGAAGGAAGGGAGAAGATAGAAGATAGGGGTGAATGGAGAATGGTTATGTATGAATGATTCTATGATGCATAGAAGGGAGTGGGTGGGGGATGGAGAGGTGAGGGAATATGTGTGAATGATATTTTGACGCACACACACACACACACACACACACACACACACACACACACACACACACACACACACACACACACACACACACACACACACACACACACACACACACACACACACACACACACACACACACACCTATTACAAAGGATTACAAAGGCAAAGCATGCCGACAGGAGACCTTTTGATCCATATCTAGGTCGGATGCAAAAAAAAAAAAAAAAAAAAAAAAAAAAAAAAAAAAAAAAAAAAATCATATAAATAATAAATCAAAAATATAACAATGTAAATAACAATTAAAATACATAAATAAATGCATTGGTATAGTTGAATAACAAACAAACAGGTAAATAGTAAATGATAATAAATTGACATATAACTAATAATAAATGAAAATCAGACAGACAAATTATAACAAAACAAAAACAAATAATATAACATAAATTATAATAATTACAGCATCTTACTTAGGTATTTATCTAAATGATTCTTAAAGCTTCGAACTGAACTACATTGCACTACCTGTGCAGGAAGTTTATTCCATTCATTAACTACACGGTTGGCAAAAGTTGTTTCTACCTACTTCCAAATTGAATCTATTTCCGGACAGTTTGAGACCATTGTTTCTTGTCTGATTCTCATTCAATGTGAAAATTTTGTCACTTTTGATGTTGTCAATTCCCTTTAAAAATCTTAAAGACCTGTATCAAGTCACCTCTGAGTCTACGCTTTTTTAGGGAAAACAGATTCATGTGCTTAAGTCGATTTTCGTATGATTTATTTTTGTTTATATTTGGAATCGGTTTTGTGGCTCACCGTTGTACTTTGTCTAATCTGTCAATGTCTTTCATGAGATTCGGTGACCATACGGAAACAGTATATTCCAAATGTGGACGAACTAAAGATTTATATAGCTTGTTAATGAGTAATGGACTTTTGAAATCAAAAGATCGCGCAATCAATCCCAGAATCTTATTTGCTTTCTCAGAGGCTGAAATTACACTGCTTGGATGATTTGAGGTCGTTACTGATAATTACGCCGAGATCTTTTTCACTATCCACTTTTGTTAACGAATTTCCAAATAACTTGTAATCGTACTTGCTGTTATTTTTACCTATGTGCATTACCTTGCATTTACTTGTGTTAAATTTCATTAGCCACTTTTCAGACCATTGCTGTAATTTATCTAAATCTTCTTGAATATCTAATTGGTTTGAGTTATCATTTGCCACTCCGCACAGTTTTTGTATCATCAGCAAATTTGGAAAAACAGTAGATTTTAGTCCATGGTCCTATATCATTTATATATACTATGAATAGAAGTGGCCCAAGAACGGAACCCTGAGGAACTCCACTTGCAACACTTTTCCATCCAGAAGTTTTTCCATTTAAAACAACTCTCTGTTTTCGACCTTTCAACCAATTACTAGTCCAACCTAATAGGCTACCACTTATTCCATGCAAAGCTAATTTAGTAAGTAGTCTTTCGTGTGGGACGGTATCAAAAAGCTTTTTGCAAAGTCTAGATATATTAAATCTATATTGTTTCTTTTGTCATAATTCGAGACAACTGTGTTGTAGAATTCGAGTAAGTTAGTCACGCAATAACGTTTCCGTCTGAAACCATGTTGGCTATAATTTATCAAACGGTTACTTTCTAAATGAT
>NC_134782.1:75911828-75916828 GCF_046742065.1 Oratosquilla oratoria | reverse complement strand
TATAATATAGTATAATATAATATAATAAAATTTGATATAATATAATATAATATAATGTAATATAATATAATATAATATAATATAATATAATATAATATAATACGATACAATATAATATGATATAATGTAATATAACATAATATATTATAGTATGATATAATATAATATAATGTAATATAATACACTACAATACGATACAATATGATATAACATAATATAATTTAATATGATATAATATAATATAATATAATATAATATAATATAATATAATTTAATATAATATAATATGATATAATATAATATAATATAGTATAATATAATACGACACAATATAATATAATATTATACAATATAATGTAATATAATAATATATCATAATATGATATAATATAATATAATATAATATGAATATGTTATATAATATAATATGATATAATGTAATATGATATGATATAATATAATATGATATAGTATAATATATGATATAATATAATATAATATAATATGATATAATATAGTATAATGTAGTATTATGATAATATAATATAATGTATAATATAGAATATAATATAATGTATAATATAATAATATATTTTAATATATTTTAATATAATATAATATAATATAATATAATATAATATAATATGATATAATATAATATGATATAATATAATATAATATAATACAATATAATGTAATATAATATATGATATGATATAATATAATATATAATATAATGTAATATACATACATACATACATATACCAAGGCTTTTTCCCCCTTTTAAGGGTGGTAGCCAAAAAGGGAAAGTCATAAAAACACTCCCACCCATTTCATCCCTAAATACTGTAAATCCCTAAATAATGTAATATAATATAATATAATATAATATAATATAATATAATATAATATAATATAATATAATATAATATAATATAATATAATATAATATAATATAATATAATATAATATAATATAATATAATATAATATAATATAATATGACATAATATAATATAATATGTTACAATATGATATAGTACAATATAATATCACATAATATAATGATATATGATATATGTTTAGAAATTCTGACAGGTTGACGTAAGTGGGAGTAAGAAACACAGGAGTGTAAGTCTGAGTTTATTCCTGACTAGTTTCACAGTTTGCTTTCTCAAAGCATATCTGCTACTCCCACTTACGTCATATATGATATAATATAAATTGATATATAATGGGATGTAATATAATATGATAACATAATATATTGTAATACAATATGATATAGTATAGCTGCTATACTATATCACAAGATATTCTATTACATTATGCTATACTATAGCATAATGTAATAGAATATCTTGTAATACGTAAGTAGATTATACAAATAAAGTGATAAACTGATAGATTAATAGATAAATATAGAGACAATGAATAGAGATACATTAATAATGCATAACAGATAAAGAAACAAACAGGTAAAAGAATAGATCATTCATTCGATAAATAAGCAATAATTAATAAATATACAATAGCAGATTACCGTCTCTAAGTAATTCTGTAAAATTGGTCCCGAGCCTATCATATTCCTTTGTCACTTAATTGATTGCCCTCAGGCTAAAATCCCTTGTAATTAGCGCGACACAATTGCAGGTCTCCTAAAAACAAGTTATATTTCTAACAACAATAACTGATGGCGATACTTTTTTTTTTTTTTCTAGCTCACAAAAAGTGATCAAAATGTTCTCTTTATATACTCCCTTGCTCAATAAGTAATGAGAAAATGTCAGTAGAGACACTATTTATTTTCATAAGCTTACAAAACTTTGTCTCCTTCGAAATAATTGCCTCGCGCATCTACACACTTCTGCATGCGTCTCTCCTAATCCTGGAAGACCTCCTCAAAGTCCTTTTTCAGTTGTCCCTTCAGGTAACTTTCCGATGCCTCTTTCAGATCCTCTGTTGACTGGAATCTGGTTCCCCAGAGGCTGTCTTTCATGCGTGGGAACAGGAAGAAGCCGCAAGGGGCTAGGTCAGGGCTGTAGGGTGGGTGCTGTACCACTTTCATTCCCCTGTCGGCCATCCAGGTGGTCACCAGCGTTGACTTGTGGCATGGGGCATTGTCCAGGTGGAACCACCACTGACCACTTTTCCATTGCTGAGGCGTCCTCTTCCTCATTTTCTCCCTGAACCTTTTCAGAACAGTAAGGTAATATTCCTTATTGACGTTTTGACCCTGAGGAACCCATTCAACGTGAATGAGCCCCTGGGAGTCAAAGAAAGGAATGACCATGGCCTTCTCTTGCGACCTAGTTATCTTTGCCTTTTTGGGTCTGGGGGAGGTCGCATGCTTCCACTGAGCATTCTGACATTTGCTCTCAGGATCGTAAGTGAACACCCAACTCTCGTCGTAAGTCACTACCTTATTCAGGAAACCTGAATCAGCCTCTATTATTTCGAGAATGTCAGTGCAACATTCCACATGAAACTGCCTCTGGTCGTCGGAGAGGATATTTGGCACAAACTTCGCACAGACTTTGTGGCGCTTCAGGTCTTCGGTCAGAACTGTCTCTACTGTGCCAATACTAATACCAACAACTTCAGATGTCATCCTCACAGATATTTGACGGTCTTCCATCACTAACCTTTGCACTTCCTCAATGTTTTCCTCCTTGCGTGCACTTTTCGGTGCTCCAGATCTAGGTTTATCCTCAACCTGTTCATTTCCTTCAGAAAATCTGTTAAACCACCGATAAAAACTTGCTTGGCTCATCTGTTCATCTCCATAGGCCTCCTTTAACATTTCATAAGTTTCTTGTTTGGTTTTCTTAAGTTTAACACAAAATTTGAAGGCGTAACGTTGCTTCATATTTCCCTGCATCTTGACAAGTGCTCACAGATCGGCAAACCAAATCAGACTGGTTCCACCACGTTCACCGCTGCACTCAGACCTACAAATATAGAAAGTTGCCAATTAGTCATTTTATAGAATATATGTATGTGTACTTCACCATGAAGTAGTATTTTGATCAAATCATATTTAATGTCTCGCCTGACATTTTCTCATTACTTATTGAGCAAGTGAGTATATTTACTTCCACAGAATTTTTTGTCTATTTTAAGTGGATTAATTTTTATTTCCTTGTTTATTTTTCTGTTTGTCTATTGTTTTCATTATATGTGTGACTCTGGGCCGTAGGGGGGTCGCACAAGTACTAGAAGGCAAGGGCTCTAGGTAGGTTCTAGATTATGTGCCCCATAACTAGATTTGGGGGAACATTACCTAGAACCTTACTTAGATGCTTAGGGTGGAAATGGACTCTAGTGTACAGTGTTTTAATCATTCTTCCTTCTAGTTTTTTCTGACCAAATACCCGCAACCTCACAACGACCAACAACGATCCTCTGCCCCTCCTCTAGGTGGAGGAAAAGGGGTGGGATCAGTCGCCGGTTACCAACTCTCCTTATGTAAAAAAAAAATCGACAAGTCTACTTAATCATAGGACAGACAGGAAAGAGGAGAGAAAGGGAGGGTGAGAGAGTTGGGGTGCTAACCTCGGGCTACAGGAACTTGTGAACTAACTTACGAGTGAACTAATTTATATTTCTGAGTGTTGCAACAGAAACGAATATGGAAAATTGTTATGTTAAAATATGTAAGAAAGGAAACAAAATATTTTATTAGTCACGCTGCCTTTCCAACACCTCTCGGGGCTGCACCTCCAGCTAAAGGCGAGAGTATTGATGGGATTTGTAGACAAGCATTTTTGGTTACTGGGTTGTTAGATGAAACTGGCGATAGCTGTACACATGCTGTTTACAAAACAACTCTTTTAGGAGAGTACTCAGATTTTTTTTTTTTCTTTTTTTTTTTTTTTTTTCCTACAGTACTACGAAGTAGTCTCTCAAAGGTCCTTTCCAAAACAAAATGATAATCTAAATAGACTTCAAAGGAAGCCAAATTTGAAAAAAAATAAAATAAAATCCATAGGATGGTAGATCAATTTGTGAATGAGCGCTTATTAAGCTTTGTACAGTGTTATTGTAGACATATAAGAAAGATATTCCTTTCATAGGCTAAGGTACTCTTATTTTTATTTGCTTATTTCATTTTATTCTATTTTGTTTTCATTTATTTACTTATCTATTTATTTATTCATCTGTAAGATTACTGACTTATATGTTTATTATTTTTTTACTATTTTTCTCAAATCTATTGATTTACTCTCATTTTATTCTATAATTTTCTAACAGCAGTCCAATACAGAAATCAGGTTCAAGGCGCTTTCCTCCTATATTGATTTCCTCCAGCTGAATGAAATCGCTTGGCGGCAGCCAAGAGGAAAAAATAGGGGTTGAATATAGACACCAAACCAAAAGGTGAACCAAGATATATATTTGAGTGCGTGTGTGCGTGTGTGTGTGTATGTTTGTTGTGTATGTGTGTGCGCCCACGCGGGCGAGTGTGTGTGTGTGTGTGCGTGTGCGCGCGTGTGTGTGTCTGTGTGTGTGTGTGTGTGTGTGTGTGTGTGTCAGTGTGTGTGTGTGTGTGTGTGTGTGTGTGTGTGTGTGTGTGTGTGTGTGTGTGTGTGTGTGTGTGTGTGTGTGTGTGTGTGTGTGTGTGTGTGTGCGTGCGCGTGTGTATCCGTGTGTGAGTCTGTGTGTGTGTATTAACTTGGTCTTAGGATCACGTGTTGGACTCGTGATCGACAGCTATTTCCCTCCTGGAAGAGAGCTCAGAGCTCGTAGGTCCGATCTATGGGTAATGCTATGACCTTGCACACACACACACCCCCAACTCCCCGCCCACGAGAGTCAGAGTAACGACCCGAGGCACAGCGATACCGAAATAATTTCGGCCCTGGGCAGGATTCGAACTGGGTGCTGGGAGCACTTCTGCTTCCCAGTTCAGCGCTCTACCAACTATGCCACCGAGTCGGTATGTGTGTGTGTGTGTGTGTGTGTGTGTGTGTGTGTGTGTGTGTGTGTGTGTGTGTGTGT
>NC_134782.1:75899328-75904328 GCF_046742065.1 Oratosquilla oratoria | reverse complement strand
CCGAAGGCGTGAAGTACCCCATGATCGCTCACTGCCGGGCCAGCCGGGGATGCCGCCCTGCTGGCCACAGTCAACAAGTCGTGGATGGCGGGATGCCTGCCTCCTTCGTGGAAGGAGGCTGACATCCAACCAATCCCCAAGCCGAGGGAGCCCACCAAGCTAAGGCCTACCTCCCTCCTCAGCTGTACAGCCAAGACGGCTGAGAGAATGGAGCTTGCCCGCCTTTAGTGGCGTGTGGGGCCAATACACCCCCACGTTTTCGGCTACACCCGCGGTAGGAGCACGGCGGACAGCATCCTGACGCTGCTGAACCAAGTCAACCACCGCCCCGCCATCGTTGTCTTCCTCGACTTGGAGAAGGCATTCGAGCGTGATGGGGTGGATGCTAGCCTGGCTCCGCGACTGTCTGCAGCATCACCGCGCCAGGGTAAAATTCTAGGGCCTGAAGTCCAGCTTCCAGAGATTGAAGAACGGGACGCCCCAGGGCGGTATCCTCAGCCCCCTCCTCTTCAGCCTACTGATGGAGCAGCTGGTGGCCCTGCCCTTCCACAATGGCACCATCCTCCTCAGCTACGCCGATGACCTCGCCCTCTTGGTCACCGGGAGGGGCAACAAGCTCAGGAAGGCGCAGCAGGCGCTCGACATTATCAGCGGGAAATGCGAGGACCTGGTCCTCAAAATCTCTGCAGAGAAGTCCCGCGCCATGATGGTGAGGGCTGCCGACCCGGCAGGTCAACTCTGCGTCCAGGGCGTCGGACCGGCCTGGGCCAACTCATACCAGTACCTCGGGGTATGGGTGGACAAGTGGCTGTCCTTTACAGCCCACGTCGCCCACCTGAGGGAAAGGGCCCAGGCTAGGCTGAACGTAATGCGAGCCATGACACGACTCACAGCGGGGACCACTTTCTCCGTCCTCCGACTGTACTTCGTACTTTCAGTGCGCTCCCTGGTGGACTACAGCGCCCCAGTCCTCACATCGCTCTCTCGTAGCCAACAGGAGCGGCTCGAGGTGCTGCAAAACACCGCCATGAGGACGATGCTGGAAGCTCCGAGATGGACCAGTGCGTGCGTCATGCAGAACGAGACCCGCCTGATGCCACTCACCACAAGAGTAGAACAGATCGTGGCCTGCCGCATGGCCGAAGGATTAGCACATAGAAGACTACGGCTTGCAATGACGCAAGGGAACGATGTCCTCCACTGCAACCCGTGGCTACTCCAGTCCACCCTGGCCACCCACAGCCTCGCCCACATTAATGGCTGGCGCTTGCCCGAAGGGATTTCTCCCCGTCCTCTTCTTTTATGCAATGGGGGGGACGGAGAGGGGGGTCGCCGATTTAATGAAGCGGCCTTGCTGTGGATGTGCTGTGACTTGCGACACTGCTTCTGACCCAGGGCAGTTGACAAGGTGCAGGGATGACCCGTCATTCAGGAGGTGCTAAGATAAGAGGGAGGGTGGAGGGGTGTGAAGTGTATTCAGGGATGGAATGGGTGGGAATGATTTTATGCCTTTTTCTTTTTGGCTACCCCCCTTGTAAGGGGGAAAAAACCTTGGTATATGTATGTATGCTTGTAACACGCCGACCTCCCGGCCCCCACTACCGAGCCCCATCCCCGTGGGAGCCCCCCCACAGCAGAGTTCTTCACCACCCGGCTACCGGCCAGCAAGGCGCTCTGCACCACCGAGGAGCTGCGGCATCACACCCTCATGGCAGTGGCGCGGATGTCTGAGCCGGGCGGTGCCATATATTACATCGACGGCTCGGTCGACCCCGAAAGTGGCAGGACGGGCGCCGCTGCCATCACCGCTGAGACCGAACTGCTCGAGAGGACGCCGGATTACTGCTTCACCCTGCAGACAGAGCTCGTGGCCATCCACCTGGGCCTGGAGCACACCCAGAACCGTGAGGAGGCTACTGTGGTCCTACACACAGACTCCAGGACGGCGTGGCAGGTACTCCAGCAGCCGCGCCCCAGCAGCAACGTGGGACTCGTCACCGCCATCCTGGGCAGCCTGCAGAGCCTCACCGCACAGGGACGTCGGGTAAGACTGCACTGGATGCCCAGCCACGTGGGCGTGCGAGGCAATGAGTCCGCCGACGTTGCTGCAAGAAGAGCCGCTGGCGCCCCTCCCCCCCCACGTGACCAGGCACGTGCCGCCACCACCGACTATCAGACGCTGAGCGCCTTCCATCAACAGCCCAGGGCGGACGGCGTACTGTTGCAGAGAGTTAGGCTGGGCTACTGCACCAGGGAGGAGCTGTACGACGGCTTCCAGGGGCAACAGTGCGATTACTGCAGTAGGCACAGCCGCCACCCGCTGCTGCACTACCTACTGTCCTGCCCGGCCACGGAGGCCCTCCGACCAGCGCCGCATACCCCCGCCCACCCTGCAGAAGGCAGCCTCCTCAGCAGTCGGGCAACGAGAGCTGCCCTCCTTGTCCGCCACACACCCATGGACGTAATGCTTGGGGTGCTCAGGGCGGCGCCCCCCCCCCTCGCTGACCTCCCTACGCCCTCACCTTCCACCCACTAGGGCACGACAACTCCCTTACTGGCGGGGTGTTGCCCGCATTGTATATTAATGTATATATATCTGTACATATTTATACAATAAACCTTTATTAACTTATGTAAAATCAGTTCACTCGTACCTTACAATAAAGAAGACGAACTCACCAAAACCTCTTTCTCTTTACCACAGTAGTATCTCTACAGGCTATACCTCCAATCTTGCTAGCCTTTACATTTCATAATCATAAACATCTGACTCAAAAAATACCATCGTCCAACGAAGTTACAGACACAAGTACCTAATGTCACCAGACAGTTCATTAACGATTTCTTATACCTATCAAACTACATCATCGTAATTCCAGTACATACATCATCTCAAGGCACTTCCACGAAAGATAGCCATCCATTACAATGCAACAAACACATATATATTATTATCCCCAAACATATTACATAACTGACAAGCTACACCTAACATGCTTAGATACGCATATTGTCGTATATAAACGGAAGACTGCGTCTCCAGAGATAGAGGAGACCAGGGGAGACTCTCCTCTAGACTCGGTAGGGAAGACATTTTCATTATAGTTATATCCTAAGCTGTAAATACGAATTCTGCAAATAAACAAAGACAACCCGGAGAGGGTATGTTTTCCCGCTCTCCCATTGTGTAGCCAAAACTAACGTTTACATTTATATATATATATATATATATATATATATATTATATATATATATATATAAATATATATATATATATATATATATATCTATATATTTATATGTATATATTTATATATATATATGTAAATATATATGTATATATATATATATATATATATATATATGGACATAAACTCATCTGCTGGGATTCGAAACCCGCCAGAGCGGAATGCTTCATATAAAGCGAGGATTGTACCGCCTGTACTACACTGTCCCTTCTTCCGAGGGCACTCGTGTAGAAGGGTCAGTGTAGTACAGGCGGTACAGTCCTCGGTTTAAGTGATGCATTCCGCACTGACGGGGGTTCGAATCCCAGAAGATGAGTTTATTTCCGTATATATATATATATATATATATATATATATATATATATATATACATATATATATACATATATATATATATATATATATATATATATACACAATATATAAAGGAGGCAAAGAGGAAAGCAAATGTGAAATTGGGTAATAGTTTGGCAGATTTTTTTTAAAGTCATAAAAACATATTTTAGAAGGATATTAAGAGAGGAAGAGGAGGCGAATCAAATATAAAAGAAAAGGTAAAAGGTACAGATAGAGAGGTGATAATTGAAGAGACGGTAATAAGAGGAAGATGGGCGGAGTATTTTAGAGAGTTGCTAAATGTGAAGGAGGATAGGGAGAAAAAGATAGTTGCAGTGGGAAGCACTAAGAAAATGAGTGATGAATGGGGAAAACGGAGGAGAAACAAGGAAAGATGAGGTGAAAATAATTATTAAAATGATGAGAGCAGATAAGGCACCTGGGTTAGATGTGTGTCTTGCGGTGTGTCTAAAAAGGGAGATACAGAGACATTGGACTGACTGGTAAGGTTGTTTGATGTTTGTCTAAAAGAGGGTAGAGTGCCTTAGGATTGAAGAAGTCCCTGTATAGCTTTACTTTACAAGGGGAAAGGGGAAAATTATGAATGTGGTAGTTTCAGAGAGATCAGTTTGTAAAATGTAGTTGGGAAGGCTTATGGGAGGTTTTGATCGAGAGGATTAGGAGAGGAACAGAGAGCGTAATATTTGAGGATCAGTGTGAGTTTAGGAGATTGCGTGGATCAGATATTTTGCGGTAAGGCAAATATGCAAGTTGTAGGAAAAGGTAAGATTATTATTACTATTATTATTTATTACTATTATCATTATCATTTTCCTTTGTGGATTTGGAAGAGGCTTATGACAGGGAAGACAGGAAGGCACTGTGGGAGGTGTTGCAGATATATGGGATAGAAGAAAGCTGTTAAGAGCAATCAAAAGCTTTTACGTGAGTAGTAGAGCCAGTGTTAGAATTAAAAATGGAGAGAGTGAGTGGTTTGAGGTAAAGGTAGGACTTCGCCAGGAATGCGTTATGTCGCCATGGCTGTTCAATTTATACATGGATGGAGTGGTGCGAGAGGTAAACGCAATAGTAGTGGACAGGGGATTGGAGGTGTTTAAATCAAATGGAGAAAAATGGGAGATAAGCTAGTCGTTGTTAATTAACGACACTGTGCTTCTGGCAGGATCTGAGGAGGGATTGAGGAAGTTAGTGATAGAATTTGGGAAAGTGTGCGAAAGAAGGAAGTTGAAGATAAATGTGGGTAAAAGTAAAGTGATGAGATGTACAAGGGGAGAATATGGCAGCAAATTGGAAGTGAGTATTAAGGGAGAGACACTGGAGGAAGTGGATAGTTTTAGATACTTGGGTGCAAATGTGGTAGGAAAGGGATTAGAGGAGGTGGAGGTAGAATGTAGA
>NC_134782.1:75886828-75889328 GCF_046742065.1 Oratosquilla oratoria | reverse complement strand
TCTAAACTGTGGCGACCGCAGTTAAGACAAAAAAGACAACCAAAAAGACGAAACGTCACTTGTAAACAAAAAGATGGCGTGGAGGTCGCCTCTGTGATGGAGACGATCCCCCCCCCCCAGCCCACTCCACCAGCCCCCCATCGTCGACTCACACCCTCGCCAGACAGCCCCGTCAGACACTGACAGAGAGGCCCCAGGTGTCGCGGACGTCTTGCGTGTGTGTGTGTGTGTGTGTGTGTGTGTGTGTGTGTGTGTGTGTGTGTGTGTGTGTGTGTGTGTGTGTGTGTGTGTGTGTGTGTGTGTGTGTGTGTGTGTGTGTGTGTGTGTGTGTGTGCGTGTGTGTGTGTGTGCGTGCGTGCGTGTGTGTGTGTGTGTGTGTGTGTGTGTGTGTGTGTGTGTGTGTGTGTGTGTGTGTGTGTGTGTGTGTGTGTGTGTGTGTGTGTGTGTGTGTGTGTGTGTGTGTGTGTGTGTGTGTGTGTTTGTCTTTCTTTTGTCTTGGATCATGTGCTCGACACGAGCTCTACAGTTGATCCTGTGTCATATGAGAGCTCAGAGCTCGTACATAGACCGATCTATGGACAATGATGTGAAATTACACGCGTGCGCGTGCACACACACACATACACACACACTAAAAACTTCAGCAGACTTCACTAATCCCTAACACATTCACTATATTCCTACTGACAGACACTACCAACGGGTAGATGAAGAACACACATAGAACATCGTATTCTAAATTCCATATAAACCCGTTTCGCTCCGTGTGGTTCTTTTTCCTCTCATTCATCTCCGTGACATCCTCTTAGAAACGAGTCTGAGAAAAGCGAGAATCACTAATATGGTAACAGTTCCAGCTAGAGATCGGCTGTTACCATATAAGTGAGTCGCCTCTTTTCTAAGACCTTCTAGCTTGGCGACGGCTAGAAGGGATGAACAAGAGGATCCACTACCAAACGGGTCGTAAAGGGGTTTTTCTGAGCTGAACAGAATTTTCTGGCGACAACCATAATGAAATATATTAATGATTCGACTTCCTAATGAGTTATATGAAGTTAATTGGTTATGTTTACTTAATTACTGGTTATTAATACATTCCCACCAATCCCCAGAGTAATTGGTTAATTAAAGAAATAGTGAGCTCTCACTCCCCCTCTCCTTTTCCCTTTCCCTCTCCCTCTCCTTCTTTCTTTCCCCTTCCCCTTTCCTCCTTCCCCCTCTCCCTCTCCCCCTCCCCCTTCTCCTCACTTCCTCTCATCCTCCTGCTCCTCTTTACCCTCAAGTTTACCCTCACCCTCACGTTCCCTCTTCTCTCTCTCTCTCTCTCTCTCTCTCTCTCTCTCTCTCTCTCTCTCTCTCTCTC
Organism: Oratosquilla oratoria; assembly: GCF_046742065.1. Lineage (NCBI taxonomy): Eukaryota > Metazoa > Arthropoda > Malacostraca > Stomatopoda > Squillidae > Oratosquilla > Oratosquilla oratoria. The sequence goes on along the minus strand of NC_134782.1, from coordinate 75,887,965 downwards.
TCTCTCTCTCTCTCTCTCTCTCTCTCTCTCTCTCTCTCTCTCTCTCTCTCTCTCTCTCTCTCTCTCTCTCTCTCTCTCTCTCTCTCTCTCTCTCTCTCTCTCTCTCTCTCTCTCTCTCTCTATCTATCTACCTATCTATCTATCTACCTATCTACCTATCTATCTATCTCTATCTCTCCGTTCCGAAGAACCTCTTGGCTTCTTTTCTAATTAAGCAACTTTCATTAATTCGTCTCACCCCTGATGACGCAATGTATCTAGAGGATTCTTGTTTTCCTATATCTAGAAAGATATTACTATTTTACCTCACTGTACTAATTAGAAATGAGTATGAAGAGAGAGGAAGATAATCATGAAAGCAAACTAATATGTAACGATGAAGATAGAAAATTAGAAATCTGCAAATGTAGTAGGTATATTACTGACTGGACAACCGCAAAATGTTAAAAACCAAGTTAAGAAATTTAATCTCGAAGACCAAGTTATGATTTTTCCTGAAGAAAGGCTAATATTAAAAAAAAACTTTGTATGGTGTGTTAGGTTGCGGTGTGGTATGGTGTGGTGTGATATGGTGCTATGTAGTAGTGTAACGTGATATGGAGTAATGAAGCGTAGTATGGAGTATTGTATTGCGCATTATATTATATTGTATTGTATTGTATTGTATTGTATTGTATTGTATTGTATTGTATTGTATTGTATTGTATTGTATTGTATTGTATTGTATTGTATTGTATTGTATTGTATTGTATTGTATTGTATTGTATTGTGTCGTATTGTATTGCATTGCATTGTATTGTATTGTATTGTATTGTATTGTATTGTGTAGTGTAGTGTAGTGTAGTGTAGTGTAGTGTAGTGTAGTGTAGTGTAGTGTAGTGTAGTGTAGTGTAGTGTAGTGTAGTGTAGTGTAGTGTAGTGTAGTGTGGTGTGGTGTAGTGTAGTGTAGTGTAGTGTAGTGTAGTGTAGTGTAGTGTAGTGTAGTGTAGTGTAGTGTAGTGTAGTGTAGTGTAGTGTAGTGTAGTGTAGTGTAGTGTAGTGTAGTGTAGTGTAGTGTAGTGTAGTGTGGTGTGGTGTGGTGTGGTGTGGTGTGGTGTGGTGTGGTGTGGTGTGGTGTGGTGTGGTGTGGTGTGGTGT
>NC_134782.1:75869328-75881828 GCF_046742065.1 Oratosquilla oratoria | reverse complement strand
TAAAATGTAACATGTGACCTCTCCGAGTATCCTTGTCTTCTCATGTATTTATTGTTTCTTTCTAAATAGACGAAAACGTTCGGTATCTGTTTTTTCAATTTCCCGGTGGTTTCTACAAAAATAGTTTATCACGTGTGTTTTGTGGTTTCTTTGCATATGTATCTATATATATATACATATATATATATATATATATATATATATATATGCTTATAAGAACACGGGTACGTGTGTTCACTTTTGCAAAGTAGACCACTTGGAGAAAGAAACTAACGAAGCAGAGCTCTTTCGTATATCACATCTTCAGTTCAAAAAGTAATATACGAAAGCGCTCTGCTTCGTTAGTTTCTTTTTCCAAATGGTCTACTCTGCATATATATATATATATATATATATATATATATATATCCACTATAAAGTAATGTCGTAGCACATTGATAAAATAAACTTTTATCCCACAGTCGGAGAAAAAAGAAGACACTAATGTCGAACGTTCTGTATATTTCGATCACTAACTGTGACCCTCTTCAGCAGAATGAATACATAGTGGAAGGCATATGCTTATATACAAAAATGTGAGGTGTCACAAAACCCCACACGACCTACGGAGCATCGGTCGTGTAACCTGAGCTTGTTCCTTTTCTCACCTCACATTTTTGTATATAAGCATATGCCTTCCACTATGTATTCATTCTGCTGAAGAGGGTCACAGTTAGTGATCGAAATATACAGAACGTTCGACATTAGTGTCTTCTTTTTTCTCCGACTGTGGGATAAAAGTTTATATATATATATACATATATATATATATATATATATATATATATATATATTTATATGTATATATATATATACAGTATATATATATATATATATAAATATATATGTATATATATATATATATGTGTGTGTGTGTGTGTGTGTGTGTGTGTGTGTGTGTGTGTGTGTGTGTGTGTGTGTGTGTGTGTGTGTGTGTGTGTGTGTGTGTGTGTGTGTGTGTGTGTGTGTGTGTGTGTGTGTGTGTGTGTGTATCATATATGTATGTATATATATATATATAACACACAGGAACCCACAGTCGGAGAAAGAATAAACTTCGAATAAAGAATAATCCTATATTTCGGCTATCAACTGTAGCCCTCTTCAGGAAAGTACATAAGATAGAGAACAGAGGGGACTTATAAACTACAGTAAGAAGAGATGTGGACAGTTGACCTCACTCAGGCGCGGGGCTAACTGGGGTGGCGGAGGAGGGAGGGGGTGAGGAGAGGGGAGGATGTAACGTCCGCACTAGCTTATTTATTGCTGCGCGTGAGATTATGTCAGGTGTCCACTGCCCTTTAGAAATATTAATATTAGGGCATTCCTCAATTAATGCTGATTCGACTATTTTCCTCCTGAAACCACAGTGGGACTTGAACACTAATCTGGCCTTACCCCAGTCGAAAGAATGATTCTTATTTTTAACATGAAGAAATACAGCCGAATTTTCCTGCCCATACCTAATTGACCTTTTATGTTCTGCCAATCTAGTGTTCAAGTCTCTCCCGGTTTGACCCAAGTAAACCAAATCACAATCTTTGCAGGGCAAACAATAAACACCAGGTGACTCAACTTCCTTCGGTTTTTGTTGAACGTTCACAATTTGCTTACGTACGGTGTTAGGATAGTGATAGGCAATAGTGAGACGTTCACGAGGAAACAATTTAGTAGAAGAACTGATGGTATTATTGAATGGAATTTTTAAAATGTCCTTAAAGGAGCGGTGAAAATTTGAGGGGACGGAAGTTTTAAAATGGTTGGCCCTAGCCTTACTGAGGGCTTGGTCCAGAAACCAAGGTGGATAAGCCAACTTCTCAAGTTGACATTTGATCACCTCAATCTCTTGGTCCAGAAATTGAGGACTGCAAATCCTGAAAGCCCTCAAGAAAAGGCCAGAGGCAACACTTTTCTTGACATTGTCAGGGTGATTGCTAAAAAAGTGGAGATAACTGCCTGAATGGGTGGGCTTACGGTATACTGTAAAGAATAAATTATCATCAGTTGTTCTTAACAAAATATCCAAGAAAGGGATTTGGTGTCCTTCTTCCCATTCAACTTTAAATTTAAGATTCGGGGTCAATTGGTTCAATTTATCATGGAACACTTCAAATGGGCCCCAACTGTCATCCCATGCCGAAAAGATATCGTCTACGTACCTGAGCCAAATCATTTCGGGCGGTTTGATGCTGGGCAAAAGGGTGCACTCAAAATACTCCATGTACAAATTGGCCAAAACAGGAGACAAATTGGAACCCATACTGCAACCGAATTTTTGACGGAAGAATTGGTCTTGAAAGGAGAAAACATTTGAAGAAACACACAGGCGAACTAAAGCAAGAATTTTGTTGACAGGGAGGGGGAAAGAGTCTTGAAACGGTTGCAGTTTGGTTTCCAAAAAAGTGAGTACATCATCAACATTAATTTTCGTAAATAACGAGGAAACATCAAGGCTGAGGAGCCTTAAACCCTGAACTTTCATATTTTTGGTCTTAGAAATAAAATCACATGAATTTGTGATATGAGAATTAGAGAAATTACCTACGTACGGGGATAAAATATCCGCCAGCCATTTAGCAAGTTTGCTAGTGCAGGAGCCACGGTTGGATATGATGGGCCTGAGGGGAATGTCTGTTTTGTGAATTTTAGGGAGACCATAAAAATATGGGAGCTTAGGGTTGGTAACTTTCAAATCAATAATGCGTTTATCAACTGTGATATTACGGACTTGTCTGTTAAACTCGGCGGCTGCGTTCTTAAGGGGATTTTTGGTGAGTTTTTCATAAGTGGCCGAATCATTAAGCAACTCATGGGCTTTCGTGACATAAACAGACTGATCTAAAATAACAATATTGCCACCTTTATCCGCTTTTGTGATGATGATGTTGTCAAGCTTCTTAAGAGCAGACAGGGCCTCCCTGTGTCTTTTTGGTAGGCCACTTTCATTTTTAAAACATTCTGAAATACCATTTAATAAAACCCCTTTAAGGCAGGCAAGATCTTTGTCATAGTGGTTATTAGCTAAATATTTGTCGAAACCAACCAAAAAGTCCAAAACATGGTTTCTCTCGGGAGTGAGGGCGAAATTAAGTCCAAGCCCTAACACTTCTAGTTGGGTGTTGGACAATTCAATGTTGGTGAGGTTGATGACGTTGTCCGTGAGAGAAAATTTGGACCAAACACTGTTATTGCAAAGTCTATGGAGCTTACGTGTGAGGTTGGCCTGGTGTTGGCCACTGAGGAAACAAGCCTTGTGAAGAGCTTGGGCGCAAAGAGACTTAAAAATGGACTGGTTGGGACTAACTAAACACAGGTGCCTCCGTGCATGTCTGGATTTCCAAAGGAGGTTTTCAAATTCCAAAGAAGCGACACGCACTCGTTCTAACAGAAAAGCACTGATGTACGAGGGAAAACTGTACCCTAGTGAAGATCGTTTCAGGAACCTAAACGAATTAGGGCATACTTGTTCTTCTAAACAGTTGGACAGGAACGTCTTCTGGTTCTTTCTCTTCTTACTGGCGATGAGCGAAGATTCCAACATTCTGTAGGCTTGTTTTAGTCCCGGAAAAGACTTGAAGATGAGGTGGAGTGGAAGAGAAGCCTCCATCGTCTTTATTCGAAGTTTATTCTTTCTCCGACTGTGGGTTCCTGTGTGTTATCTACAAATGTGCTACTACATTTCTATTTAGAAATATATATATATATATATAATATATATATATGTACATATATATATGTATATATACACATATATATACATATATATATATATATATATATGTATGTATGTATGGATGAATGGTCTAGACAGATGAGAATGTGGGTGGAGGAAGAATAAGCGAAGATGGGCTGGAACTCCTTTATTGCTTATACGTTTCGACCGACTCGGTCTTCTTCAGCTTACTGAAAAAGACCGAGCCGGTCGAAACGTATAAGCGATAAAGGAGTTCCAGCCCATCTTCGCTTATTCTTCCACCACCCACACTCTCATATATATATATATATATATATATATATATATATATATATGTGTGTGTGTGTGTGTATATATATATATATATATATATATATATTGTGACATCATGACAGGTTTATGAATGGTAAGAATGGAAAGACACGATTGAGAACAAGAGATTTTATTCCTGACCGGTTTCGCCTTTGAGGATTCTTCAGAGGTAATATTTACAGAGAATGAATGCATAGGTATTTGTAGGGCAGTTGCTGTGGTTTATGAGGGACGCGGGGTGGGATTCCGTGTGTTGCTAGGCTAGGTGGTCATGTGGGGTCAGGTGTGAGGCGGGCGGATGTATTTGTTTGTTTGTTATGTATGGACATTTGTCTCATGGCGTATTTGGCGGCATGTTTTGCAATCTTGATGTCTCCTGTCCTGTTGTTGATGCAATCGTTGGTGTTTATGTATATCGCTTCTAGAGTCTTTCTTTGTGGTTTGTTTAGATTTTCATGTAAAATGTTTGCTTGGTTCCATTGAGGTAAATGTTGTTTATCGTCTATGTGGTTTACCTTTGTGGATTCCTAGAGGATTCATTATGGCGTTAAACGAACTTCGAAGAAATGAAAACATCCTTATCCCCCAGCAGACAAAGGAGGAGGAATCGTCATAATGGACAAAACAGACTACATCAAGAAAATGGAAGACCTCCTCACAGACACAAGCACCTACACCCCACAATCAGAACAGCAAGCCAAAGAAGAGTCTCGTAGATTCAATACCGATGTTAGGAAAATCCTCAAACGCACCAACAAAGGAAAACACTTACTCCATCTCCTAGAAGAGGATCCCAAAACACCAACGATACGTGGCATTCCCAAAACTCACAAAGCAGGGATCCCCATGAGACCAATCACCAACGGAATAGGCAGTGCCCCCCACAAATTAGCTAAGATACTAGCCAAACCCCTTACATCAGCTCTTGGAACATTCAGCGACACACACATTAGAAACTCCACTGATCTCATACAAAAACTCCAAACCACAGACTTTACAAACAAGAAACTTATCAGTCTAGACGTCATCGCCTTATACACCCACACATCGCTAGCAGACGCCATTTCAGCCATACAAAAAGTCATAGATAACATCGATGAGACTACCCTCCCAATCAACAAAAGAGATTACAAACAACTAGTAGAAAAATGCCTTAAATGCGCTTTCTGCACATTTAATGGCAAAACTTACCGACAACACGACGGCCTACCAATGGGATCGCCCCTCAGTGCTATAGCCGCCTGCTTAGCAATGGAAATTCTAGAGCAAAGCAACTATAAACAATTCCTCCCCGATGGCACCACCTGGTTCAGGTATGTAGATGACTACCTTCTCATCATACCAAAAGACACAGACACTGACATCCTTCTACACAATTTAAACAAATCACATCAGAAAATACAATTAACAGTCGAACAAGAAAACCAGGACTCTCTCCCATACCTCGACACTTTAATCATTAGGAACAATAATACAGCAAAATTCAAAGTTTACAGAAAACCCACAAACAAAAACGACTACATACACTACTTCAGTGCCCACAGCGACAGAACAAAAAGTGGTATACTAATAGGATTCTTCCTGAGAGCACTAAGAATATGCAGCCCAGAATTCCTTCAAGACGAAATAGACCACATCACCACTACATTCAAAACACTCCACTTCCCAACAGGAATCATCACCCGAGCCCTACACAAAGCTAAAGAAATCAAACAAAGAAGCATCTCAGAACCACGAACTAAAAATGAAAATATCCTCCTCATAGCACCATCATCGGACCTAACTCACCTCCTAACCAAGAAATTAAAACCCATAGGCATCACAGTAATATCAGACAAAGTACGACAAATACGCGACTTCACAAATAACAGACAAAATCCCACTCAACCAGACAGTATCATATACAAAATCCCCTGCTCGAGATGCAACCTTGCCTATTATGGTGAAACATACAGGGGGATTAAACAAACGCATACATGAACACAAGGCCGACATCCGTCACCACCGCACAATAAACGCGTGGGTAAATCACATAGACGATAAACAACATTTACCTCAATGGAACCAAGCAAACATTTTACATGAAAATCTAAACAAACCACAAAGAAAGACTCTAGAAGCGATATACATAAACACCAACGATTGCATCAACAACAGGACAGGAGACATCAAGATTGCAAAACATGCCGCCAAATACGCCATGAGACAAATGTCCATACATAACAAACAAACAAATACATCCGCCCGCCTCACACCTGACCCCACATGACCACCTAGCCTAGCAACACACGGAATCTCACCCCGCGTCCCTCATAAACCACAGCAACTGCCCTACAAATACCTATGCATTCATTCTCTGTAAATATTACCTCTGAAGAATCCTCAAAGGCGAAACCGGTCAGGAATAAAGTCTCTTGTTCTCAATCGTGTCTTTCCATTCTTACCATTCATATATATACATATATATATATGTGTGTGTGTGTGTGTGTGTGTGCGTGTGTGTGTGTGTGTGTGTGTGTGTGTGTGTGTGTGTATATATATGTATATATATATATGTATATATATATATATATATGTATGTATATATATATATATATATATGTATATATATATATATATATGTATATGCATTTTTTATTAAATAACACAGCAAATTGGACATTGGTTATTTTCTTATTGAGACTTTCTATTCTTCTAATCACTTTTCTCTCTGAAGGAGGGAGAGGGTATACAATACTTCCAAACGAGTCCATGATAGAGTAGAAAAACTAACGTTTTACGACGTTTCGCCTATGCATTAGGCATCTTCTAGTATCTTATTCAGACAAGCTACATACTAATATACTATTAAGATTGATGCACTGGGGGAGATCTAGGGACTATGACACGTCATCCTTGCCAGCCCGCTACTCGTGACCCATACAACTCTAGTGTCCCGCACATACTGTATTTTGTTGGATGTTAATTAGCGGCATATAATTTCTAATCATCGCTGTATCTGTGCATTTTAGTTTTGTTTTATTGTTGTTTTTGGCAATTATTATTGTGTTCCTGTTTAGTTGTTCTCTTGATATACTGCTTTTGTGAGACTTTGTCGTGTGAGATTTTATCACTCTGCTCTGCATGTGGTACGTGAGTCTTTGTGAAAGTGTTTGTGTTGTGTACCCGATATCCTCGTCTGTTAAAATTACAAGCGTATTTGTACACAACATTGCTCTGTTTTAATTTATCTTCTTTTGCTGCCAAATTGTTCTTCATGACTAGGGATGATGTTCTGGGGTTCCTGTAATAAATTATCAAATTAAGTCTATCCCCTTCTTTTGTAGGTTTACAATTCTTTCTTATTATTTCTTTCAGAACCTTTTCATCTTTTTTATAAGCTGAAGACATTGTGTTTTGGTAGTAAAGGTTAATGTTATTTACTTTACTACTTTCATCTAAAACGGTGGTGTTGGCTAAATCCATTTTGGTTTTTATTTCTTTATCAATGTCTTTCATCGGGAAGCCATTATTAGTTAAGATTTGTTTTATCCTGTTTAATTCTTGGTGAAGAAGAAACCAATTTGAACAAATTTTGAAGGCCCTTGTAATGTATGCCCGTACCACACTTGTCTTATACTTAGAAGGGCATTCACTCATTCCGTTTAGACACCTTCCTGAGTCACTAGGTTTTCTGTAAACATCAGTGGTGAAAATGCCATCTGACCCATCTACCCACACATCTAAAATAGGAATTTTATTATCTACACTCTTTTCAATAGTAAACGATAGGCAGAAGTTTTTTTCTAAAGACTTCTTTGGATGAGAACTCCTGCCTACGGAATGAAGAGAATAAAATTCCACACATCTAAAACAGGATTTTTATTCTCTACACTCGTTTCAATAGTAAACAGTAGGTAGGAGTTTCCTTCCAAAGTCTTCTTTGGAAGAGAACTCCTACCTACGAAGTGTAGAGAATAATATTCCTTTTTTAGATGTGTGGGTAGATGGGTCAGATGGCATTTTCACCATTGATGTTCACAGAAAACCGAGTGACTTAGGAAGATGTTTAAACGAAATGAGTGAATGTCCTTCTAAGTATAAGGTAAAAGGTGCAGATGGAGAGATGATAATGGAAGAGAAGGCAGTGAGAGGAAGGTGGGCAGAGTATTTTAGGGAGTTGCTAAATGTGAAGGAGGATAGCGAGGGAAAGGTAGTTGCAGTGGGAAGCGCTGAGAAAATGGGAGTGATGAGTGAGAAAAATGGAGGAGAAATAGGGAAGGATGAAGTGAAAGCAGCTGTTAAGATGATGAGAGCAGGTAAGGCACCTGGTCTGGATGGATGCTATGCAGAATGTCTGAAGAAAGGAGGTACACTTATGGTGGACTGGCTGGTGAGGTTATTTAATGTTTGTTTAAGAGAGGGTAGAGTGCCGCAGGACTGGAGGAGTGCCTGTATAGTTCCGCTTTACAAAGGAAAAGGGGACAGGTGTGAGTGTAGTAGTTTCAGAATGATCAGCTTGTTAAGTGTAGTTGGGAAGGCTTATGGGAGGGTCTTGATTGGGAGGATTAGGAGAGGAACGGAGAGAGTAATTGGTGAGGAACAGTGTGGGTTTAGGACAGGTAGGGTTTGTGTAGATCAGATTTTTGTGGTAAGACAGATATGTGAGAAAGCTATAGGAAAAGGTACGGATGCTTTTTTTTTTGGGGGGGGGCTTTTATGGATCTGGAAAAGGCTTACGATAGTGTAGACAGGAAGGCACTGTGGGAGGTACTGCAGATATATGGGATAGGAGGAAAGCTGTTAAGAGCAGTCAAGACTTTTTACGAAAGTAGTAGAGCTTTTGTTAGGATTAGAAATGGAAATAGTGAAAGGTTTGAGGTAAAGGTGTGACTTTATCAGGGAACTGTTATGTCGCCCTGGCTGTTCAACCTTTACATGGATGGGGTGGTGCGAGAGAGGAATGCAAGGGTAGTGGGTCAGGGGTTGGAGATGATTAAAGAAAATGGAGAAAAGTGGGAGGTGACCCAGTTGTTGTTTGCTGACGACACTGCTCTTGTAGCAGGATCAGAGGATGATTGAGAAAGTTAGTGACAGAGTTTGAGAAGGTGTGTGAAAGAAGGAAGATGAAGATAAATGTGGGTAAAAGTAAGGTGATGAGATGTACAAGGGGAGAGAGTAACAGTAGGCTGGAAGTGAGCATTAAGGGTGAAAGACTGGAGGAAGTAGATAGTTTTAGATACTTGGGTACGAATGTGGCAGGAAAGGGAGGAGTGGGGGTGGAGGTAGAATGTAGATTGAGAGAAGCGATTAAATGCCTTGGCGGATTGGAAAGTGTAATGAGAAATAGACATCTGGGAATGGATGTTAAGAGGAGGTTATATGAAGGAGTGATTGTGTACCAACAACACTGTACGGGGCAGAAACATGGAACATAAGAGAGGAAGAGAGAAGGAATTTGAATGTGTTTGAGATGAAATTTTTGAGAAGTATGATAGGGGTTACTAGGCTGGATAGAGTGAGAAATGAGGAGGTGAGGAGGAGAACAGGGGTGGAAAGGGAGCTGGGAGATAGGGTTGATGAAAGAGTATTAGGATGGTTTGGACACATGGAAAGAATGAGTGAAGAAAGATTAGTAAAAGAAGTGTGGAAGGCAGAGGTGGAAGGAGTGAATATAAGGGGGCGTCCTAGAATGAGATGGATGGATGGGGTGAAAGGGGCATTACAAAAGAGAGGAATGTCTGTGGAAGAAGGACGGGAGAGGACAGAAGATAGGGGTGAATGGAGAGGGGATGTGTATAGATGATGCTGAGATGCATGAGGGGGAGTGGGTGGGGGATGGGGGGTGAGGAAATATATATGAGAAAAAAATATGACGCAGCCCGAAGGGATTTCTCCACGTCTTCTCCTTTTCTGAATGAGGGGACGGAGAGGGGGGGGGTCGCCGAATTTATGAAGCAGCCTTGCTGTGGATGTGCTGTGTCGTGCGACACTGCTTCTGACCCAGGGCAGTGGACAGGATGCAGGGATGACCCGTCATCCAGGAGGTGCCAAGATAGGAGGGAGGGAGGAGGGTGGAGGGGAGTGGAACATATAGGAAATGGAATGGGTGGGAGTGGTTTCTATGCCTTTTTCTTTTTGGCTACCCCCCGTGTAATGGGGAAAAAGCCTTTGGTGTGGTGTTTTCATTGATAATTATGGAACTTGTGGCTTTTGCTAAACATACAAATCCTTCTCTAACAATAATCCTTCTCTCTTACCAATAACATCAATCGTAGACAAAGATTTGTATGTTTAGCAAAAGCCACAAGTTATATATATATATATATATATATATATATATATATATATATATATATATATATATATATATATACATATATATATATATATATATATATATATGTATGTACATATGTATATATATATATATGTATATACATATATATATATATATGTATGTATATATATAATCATACACGCACACACTAAAAACAAACAAGAAATAAAAAAGCTGCGTCAGGGAAATTATGAATATACAGAACAAGAAGTGGCAGAAATTATGAATGATCATTTCAAATCGGTATTCACAATTGAGAACTCACCTATCTGTAATCGAATAGAGAGACAGAAATCCCCCCCTCCAATGAAGGAAATAATTGTAACACAGAAGGAAATCATCGACCAAATAAAAAACCTTGATGTCAGAAAATTGCATGGTCCTGATGCAAGTTGGATACTGAAAGAATGCGTAGAGGAGTTAACGGATAAAATATACAATATAATCAAATGCTCGCTCAAAGAAGGAAAGGTACCACAAGACTGGAAAAATGCAAATATTGTACCAATATATAAAGGAGGAAACAAGGAAAATCCAACTAACTACAGACCGGTCTCCCTAACAAGCACAGTAGCAAAAATATGTGAAAAAGTGATCAAAAGTAGATGGGTTAAGCACCTAGAAGAAAAAACTATACTGAATCCAAATCAATTTGGATTTAGACCAGGAAGATCATGTACAACAAACCTGATCTGCTTCTATTCGAGACTAATAGAAATAATACAAGAGAGGGATGGATGGGCAGACTGTACCTATCTAGACCTACAAAAAGCATTTGATAAGGTACTACACAAGAAATTAATAAGAAAAATAGAATCAATAGGTGGCATCGAAAGTAAATTATTGAAATGGATGGAAGACTTCCTGAGTGTGAGAAAAATGAGGATAGTAATTAGAGACAAATGCTCGAAATGGGAAGAATGATAAGTGGCGTCCCGCAAGGGTCGATGCTGGCTCCAATCATGTTTACCATATTTATAAATGACATGGATGAAGGAGTGGAGTGTTATATGAATTTCTTCACAGATGACGCAAAAATACTGAAGAAAGTAAGAAAAGAGGAGGATTGTAAATCATTACAATCAAACCTGGACAAAATCTGGTAATGGACTCAAAAATGGGAAGTGAACTTCAATATCAAGAAAAGTAGTATAATGGACTTTGGAAAAAGTAAAAACAGAATATCAAAAAATTATAAAATTGGTGAAGAAGAAATAAAAAAAAAGTGAACTCGGAAAGAGACCTTGGAGTAATAATCAGCAAAGACGACACCAGACAAACATATCAACAAAATAGTCGGAGAAACCTTCAACCTATTAAGGTCAATGAAAGTGGCATTTGACTATTTAGATGAAGAAATGATAAAAAGAATATTAGTTATATTAATAAGACCAAAACTGGAATATGCAGCGACACTATGGACACCCAGTACTAAAAAGAATATAAAGAAATTAGAAAGAATAGAGAGAGCAACGACAAAGTTGGCACCAGCTCTTTCCAAATTAACATACGAACAAATTGGAACTACCAACACTGGAACAGAGAAGAGAAAGAGGTGATCTACAGACTATCTATAGAATCATGAAAGGAATGGAAATCCTTGATAGGAATGATTTACTAAAAAGTAACAGTGGAAAAACAAGAGGACACGAAAAGAAACTCAAAAAGGATAACTATAGACGAGATCTGAAAAAAAAATAGCTTCCCACACAGAGTGCTGGATATCTGGAATAATCTAGATAAAGAAACAGTGTGTGCAAACACAATTCAAGATTTTAAGAAAAAACTTGATGCTGAAAGATAGGAGGACGGGTCGCCACGAGCATAGTTCCCTTCCCGTATAATACAACCAGGTAAACACACACACACACACACACACACACACACACACACACACACACACACACACACACACACACACACACACACACACACACACACACACACACACACACACACACAAACACACACACACACACGCACACACACACGAACACACACACAATAGTCGGAGAAACCTATAATTTATTGAGGTAAATAAAAGTGGCATTTCCCTATTTGGACGAGGAAATGATAAAAAAAAATTAAGTACACTAATAATACCAACACTCGAGTACGCAGCAACAATATGGACAC
>NC_134782.1:75826828-75831828 GCF_046742065.1 Oratosquilla oratoria | reverse complement strand
TACTTTTGATGACTTTCTCACAAATTTTAGCTAATATACTTGTAAGGGATACCGGTCTATAGTTTGTTGGGTCTTCCTTGTTTCCCCCTTTATATATTGGCACGACATTGGCATTTTTCCAATCTTCCGGTACCTTTCCTTCTTTGAATGAGCAATCTATTATCTTATATATTTTGTCCGTTAGTTTATCTATACATTCTTTTAACATCCAGTTTACAATTTCGTACGGGCCTTGTGATTTTCTGGCATCACTGTTCATTATTTGGTCCCTTATTTCTTTCTGTGTTACAATTGTTTCTCATATTGGGGAGATCTTTCTCCCCTTACTTCGTCCCAGTTGTGTATATTTTCTTTTGTGAATACAGCTTTGAAATGTTTGTTCATTATTTCAGCCATTTCTATATCCTCTGCATATTCTATGTTCTCTTGACGTAGTTTCACTATTTCCTGTTTGTTTTTTAGTTTACCATTTACATATCTATAGAATAATTTAAGTTTATCTTTACATGTGTCTATTATGTCTTTTTTATATTTTCTTTTTTCTTCCCTGCGTATTTTCACATATTCATTTCTTAATTTGATATATGTTTTCCATATTCCACTTTTTTCTTTTTTCCATCTTTTCCAAGCTTTGTCTCTTTTACCTTTTGCTTCACAATATTTTTGTTATACCAGCATTTACTGTACACCTTTCCCTGTTTTTTTTTTTGTTTTTTTTATGTATTTATCCACTCCTTATTTATAGATTTCTTTCAATATCGTCCATTTCTCTTCTACCTTTGTTTCTTCATTAAAGAAGTTTTCCCAACTCGCTTTTTTAAAGAATTTTCTGAGTTTCCCAAAATCCGTTTTGTTATACATCAGTCTTCCTTTTCTGTGTTTCTTGTTTCTCCCCAAATATATTTTCTCTTTTAGTTCGAGCTTAAGTAGTATGTGATCACTCTTCCCAATTGGTGTCTTGTATTCCATTTTATCCACAATTTCAGGCTCTGATGTAAATATTAAATCTAGTCTCGACGGTTCTTCCTTATTTCTATATCTGGTATTCTCTTTTATACATTGAGTCATTGTGTATTTAATGGTCATTATCCAGTAGTATGTTTCTCCAAAGGTTCCTCTCCACACGTTACTGTCTTCTCCTCCCAACATATTTCTTTAGAGTTAAAATCACCCATAATTACTCAATTTCTTCCTTCTTTCAGCATTTCATTTAATGTATGCCTTGAGTCTTCCAACATTTTAGAATGGTCACTCTCCAAGAACGTGTTTTCGGAGGCACATATATCACCGCAAATTTTCTAATTTTCATATCACCATTTTCAACTTTTGTCATGATCAATTCCACATTATTATTTCCTTCTCTGATCTTCGTTACATTTAAGCCCTTCTTAGTCAAAAACATGACTCCTCCACCCTGTTTCTCCTCTATATTTTTTATCCTGTGATTATATAAGCCTTGTCCAACACTATTTCGTGGTAGTGGACCTTTTAATTTCGTCTCCACAATTCCCATTGTATCTGTTTTTTCTTCCACCAGATAATCATTTAATTAATCTAATTCTGAAATCCGACCATCTATGTTGGTATACGTTACTTTTATTTTTTCATTTTCCTCCTTATTTTCTGCTTCCTGTGTTTCCTTTCTTTTGATATTTTTCTCAAACTCAAGTCCAGCAGTCAAAAAAAAAAAAAAAAAAATCTTCGTTCTTCTCTCGCTTTTATTGCGTTTTTTTTTTTTTTTTTTTTATTGGCTTCATTTTTTTGTGTCTTTTCTCTTTTTCCTCATCGCTCATTCCCTTTTTTATCCATACATTTTTGTAGTTTTCACTTTTTGCCAACTTGGTTGTTTTTGCCAATACTTCTTCCGCTATCATTTGTCATCTTTAGAGTATTGTTCCACTCTATGTTATTTCCTCTATTTCTTGTTCCATCTTGTGATCCTCTTCTTGTACCTCTTTCAGAATTTCTTTTGATATTTCTTTCTCCTCTTTTTCTTTTGAGTATCTAGCTACATTGTGTTTTTATTTAATACCATAGACCACTATGCACTTTTTACAAAGGATTACAAAGGTGGAGCATGCTGGTAGGAGACCTTTTGGTCCATATCTAGGTCGGATGCAAAAAAATCATAATAATGATAAATAAATAGACGAATAAATAAAAAAAAATTAACAATGTAAAAAATAAATAGAATACATAAGTATATGCAGAGGTATAGTTAACTAATAAACAAACAGGGAAATAGTAAATAATAGTAAATTGACATATAACTAATAATAAATAAGAATCAAGCAAATAATAACCAAACAGACAAATGATAACAATACAAATAAACAAATAATATAAAATAAATGATAGTCATTACAGCATCTTGCTCAGATGTTTGTCTAAATGATTCTTAAAGCTTCGAACTGAACTACATTACACTGCCTCTGCAGGAAGTTTATTCAAATCATTAACTTCACGGTTCGCAAAGTTGTTTCTACCCACTTCCAAATTAAATCTATTTCCGGACAGTTTGAGACCATTATATTTCTTGTCTGATTATCATTCAGTGTGAAAATTTTGTCACTTTTGATGTTGTCAATTCCCTTTAGAATTTTAAAGACCTGTATCAAGTCACCTCTGAGTTTACGCTTTTTTAGGGAAAACAGATTCATATGTTTTAGTCGATTTTCGTATGATTTGTTTTTGATATTTGGAATCAGTTTTGGGGCTCACCGTTGTACTTTTCCAATCTGTTAATGTCTTTAATGAGATTCGGTGACCATACGGAAACAGCATATTCTAAATGTGGATGAACTGACGATTTACATAACTTGTTAATGAGTGATGTACTTTTGAAGTCAAAAGATCGCGCAATCAGTCCTAGAATCTTATTTGCTTTCTCAGAGGTTGAAATACACTGCTTGGATGGTTTGAGATCGTTACTGATAATTACGCCGAGATCTTTTTCACTATCTACTTTTGTTAACGAATTTTCAAATAACTTGTAATCGTACTGTTATTTCTACCTATGTGCATTATCTTGCATTTACTTGTGTTGAATTTCATCAGCCACATTTCAGACCATTGCTGTAATTTATCTAAATCTTCTTGAATATCTAATTGGTTTAAGTGATCATTTGCCATTCCTATGAACGGAACCCTGAGGAACTCCACTTGCAACATTTTTCCATCCAGAAATTTTTCCATTAATAACTCTCTGTTTTCGATCATTCAACCAATTACTAGTCCAACTTAATAGGCTACCACTTATTCCGTGTAAAGCTAATTTAGTAAGTAGTCTTTCGTGGGGGACGGTATCAAAAGTTTTTGCAAAGTCTAGATATATTAAATTTATATATTGTTTCTTTTGTCATAATTCGAGATGACGGTGTTGTAAAATTCGAGTAAGTTAGTCACGCAAGAACGTTTCCGTCTAAAACCATGCTGGCTATCATTTATCAAACAGTTACTTTCTAAATGATGTTCGATAGCATCTCTGATGATAGTTTCCATCATTTTTCCTACGATCTAAGTCAAGCTTGTAGGCCTGTAGTTATTTGGTTTCTTTTTGTCACTTTTTTTGAATACGGGAGTAACGTTAGCTAGCTTCCATTCTCTGAGGACATCTCCGGATATGATGGATTTCTTGAAAATAATTTCAAATAGAACAACAAACTCATTTTTCATTTCCTTTAAAATTCTTGGTTGCCAACCGTCAGGCCCTGGTGTTTTATTAACGTTGAGTTTCTCTATACACCTTTTAATTTTTTCTTTTGTTATATTTATCATAGTAAATTTACCCTAGTATTTTCACAGGTTTCAGTTTGGAGTTCACTTTGAGGTGTTTCGTTTACGAATACTGATCTAATATATATACATACATACATACATATATATATATATATATATATATATTTTTTTTTTTTTTTTTTTTTTTTATTTTTTTTTAGATATCACACATTCCTTCATTTGAATATTCAAGTTGACCGTCAGCAGATAATAGTGGATCAGTGTGATTATTAACAACCTTTTTATCTCTAATGTAACTGTACAATTCTTTGGGATTCTCTTTGGATTTATAAGCGATATTTATTTCGTATTGTCGTTTTCGTTTTTTTTTCTATTTTTTTTTTTTTTTTAATCTCTCTGTATTAATACATAACTCTGATAGTCATTAGATACACCCGAGCACTTGCATTTCTTATAAGCCGTCTCTTTTAGCAATATATATATATATATATATATATATATATATATATATATATATATATGTGTATATATATATATATATATATATATATATATATATATATATATATATATTTTTTTTTTTTTTTTTTTTTTTTTTTTTTTTTTAGCCATTTTGGGCGAGCCTGATTTGGGGTACGTCTGTCCTTAAAATGAATGTAAGTCTGAATCATCTTAGTAAGCGTATTTTGAAATATTTCCAAAATCTGATCTACAGGTCTTTCACTTAATTTTGACTCCCAATCTGTAAGCTGAAGCTACTGACGTAGTTCTATGAGATGAGCTTTACTGAAACCGGGTATTTTAGAAACAAAAATATCTATTCTAATTTTTTTAGTAGTTTGAATCTAACTAAGTTGTGAACGCTATTTGCAACAGTTTTACCGACTTCTACATCGGTTATTATGCTTTCGCGACTAGTGATCAATAGGTCTAGTAAGTTTCCATGTCTTGTGGGCTCTTTTACATGCTGAACTAAGTCATTGTTACCGAGAAAATCAATCAAGCGACTACCTATATGGCCATGTTCAAGGGTCATCCAATCAATGTCAGTAAAATTGAAATCACCCATTATCAATAAATCCCGGTTGCAGAAACTAGACAGTTCTTGAAATAACAATTTGTCGTCTGCTAATGATAATGTCTTTGGCCTATATATTACACCTACATTCATTTTTTGTCTATTTGTTTGAGTTAATTCTACCCACAAACTATGTGTGTTTGTGTGCGTGTGTGTGTGTGTGTGTGTGTGTGTGTGTGTGTGT
>NC_134782.1:75799328-75801828 GCF_046742065.1 Oratosquilla oratoria | reverse complement strand
ATTTAGCTGACACAATAGACACATCAGGGAAACCTCACACTGCTGAATATCTTCTACAACTTGTACAAAATTTGATCAAGAAGGCTGAACAAGATTTTGGTTGTCACATTGGAAGTGTTGTGACAGACAATGCAGCAAATGTCACCAAGATGAGAAAAGTCTTGGAGGAATCGAGTGAACCTGAGCATACCGTCCTCACATACGGCTCATATCGTTCCTTGTACACTTGTGGCAAGTCTGTATAACACTGCAGCTTATATTGATATGCTAACAATGTCCTTTAGCAATCAGATCGCATATCAGATAGTAATCCAACAATATTAAAATATATAAAAATATATATATATTTAAATCAAATAAATCTGATTTAAATAAAAAGAAAATACAGATTTTTTATATTTAAAAAAGATCGCCAACCCTGGTGTCCACTAACCTCATACAATAATACCTATTAAGTCCGGCTAAAATTGGCATTTCAAAGCAAAACAGTGCCTTAAAAATAGTTTCTTATTTCACTATAAAAGATTATATTAACTAATACTGCATTGAATAACTTAATAGTTGATATATTTGTCCTATTTACAATGTTAGGTTTCTAGTTTTGATATATTTGTCCAATGTAAAATGCTAGGTTACAAAGAAAGCAATGGCCTCCGCTAGCGAACCCAGGGATCTGGGTGCGCACGTCCTGTGTAATAGTAGTCCTTGATATATGTATATATATATATATATATATATAATATATGTATATATATATATATATATATACATATATATATGTATATATATATATATACATATATATATACATACATACATATATATATATATATATATATATATATATATATATAGAATTCGAAATATACAGTTTCGCTTACTGAACTCTTTCTTTCGTCCGACTGTGGTGTTAGTTGTGATTTACAAATGTATTATTACATTTCTCACCAGTGATATATATGTATGTTTAGAGGAAAGTAAACACTAGACTCGTCATTATAAGTTCATTTCTACGTTATGAACCCTATCCGGGGTTTGTCTTCAGGGATATAGAGATAGCAATGGAACTCATTATAGAGGTGCCAACCATGGGAAAAGTCTCCCAAGCGACCGTTACTCTCCAGAATATATATTCGTCACCAGGTAGGACACCAGTTCACAAAATATCCATATCATCATAGTAAATTATCAGAAAGAAGACAACGCACAAAATGAAAATACACAACTAAGTTAATTATCCCTGCAGTCATGCTAGGATACAAAAAAATGGCCAAAAATCAAAGTTGAAACTAGCATGGATAAGAAAAAATCATTTTAACTGCAAATAAATCAACACAATTACAGAAATACAATACTCAGAAATGGACCTTCAATTAAATACAAAAACAGAAACACAGCAAAATATAACTGACCTTGAAATCAGTATAACAAATGCAGAGATTACCTAAATATTACCGGGGTACCAGGTCAAACACAAAAATAATAATAGAAATAAAAATAGGTAAACAAAAATATAAACGGGAAAACCAAATATAAATGAATAAATAAATACAAAAAGAGAAGGTACCAAAAGACGAGCCAGCAAATGAAGATCCCAAAAGAGGACTTTGCAAAATGTTTGGAAACGTGGATGGGACGCTGGAAAAAGTGTGTGAGGTCCGAAGGAGACTATTTTGAAAGAGAGTAGGGCACCATTGTCCTAGGCTATAGACATTTCTTGAAATTGTAAATGGCTGGATACTTGCCGGGCAGACCTCATATATATATATATATACATATATATATATATATATATATATGTATATATATATATACATATATATATATGTATATATATATATATATATATATATATATATATATATATATATATATATATATACATACATACATACATATACCAAGGCTTTTTCCCCCATACAAGCGAGGTAGCCAAAAAGGAAAAGGCATAAAATCATTCCCACCCATTCCATCCCTGAATACACTCCACACCCCTCCACCCTCTTATCTTAGCACCTCCTGGATGACGGGTCATCCATGCACCTTGTCCACTGCCCTGGGTCAGAAGCAGTGTCGCAAGACACAGCACATCCACAGCAAGGCAGCTTCATTAAATCGGCGACCCCCCCTCTCCGTCCCCCCATGCATAAAAGGAGAAGACGGGGAGAAATCCCTTCGGGCTGCGTCAAATTTTGCTCACACATACTACCTCACCCCCCATCCCCCCGCCCATTCCACCTCATGCATCACAACATCATCTATATACAACCATTCTCCATTCACCCCTGTCTTCTGTCCTCTCCCGTCCTTCCTCAACAGACATTCCCCTCTTCCCCAAAGCCCCCTTCACCCCATCCATCCACCTCATCCTAGGACGTCCCCTCATGTTTACTCCCTCCACATCTGCCTTCCATACCTCTTTTACAAGTCTTTCTTCCCTCATTCTTTCCATGTATCCAAACCATCCTAAAACTCTTTCATCAACCCTATCTCCCAACTC
>NC_134782.1:75789328-75794328 GCF_046742065.1 Oratosquilla oratoria | reverse complement strand
TAAGTGGAAGGTGTAGAGGAGGAGGAGGGATGCTGATGTTACTATTTGGAAGGGGAGTCACCTTCCATATAAACATCAGGTAACATCACTTCAGGTGTTTTCTCTCTTTCTGGTGTTCTTTCTTTTTTCTGTCTTTTCGCACTAAAAGAATCTTGGGATTCTTTCTTTAAAAACCTGTCCAATGTTGTCTGCCTTTGACGATTTCTCAGAATTTTTCTAAAATGGTCAATAACATTGTTATTGAACAAATTGATGCTCCTGTTGACCACAGCAGTGTTAGGATGCCATTTTTCCACCACTCTATGTGTTTTCTCCCAGTGATAACACAGTTCTTTAATTTATGAAGTGGAAATGCTTCTCTTACTACTTTCCTCCTCTGAAGAAGAACGTTCTTCAACCACTTCTTCTTGCTGCTCCCTGTGCAGTTCTTGGAGTTCTTCAGTTGTCAGCTCATTTCTATGATCTTCGACCAACTCCTCCACATCATCACTGTCTACATCCAATCCCATGGACTTCCCCAGGGACACAATATCATCCACCAGTACAGGCTCCGTATGAAACCCTTCAAAGTCTCTGGGTGCCACACAGTCTTGCCACAGATTCTTCCAGGCAGAGTTCAGTGTCCTGAAAGAAACTTCCCCCAGACTTTGTCTATTATCCTCAAACAATGAAAGATATTGAAATAGTTCTTTCAAAAGTCCCTGGGGGTTAGTTCTGTTTCAGAGGTCACTTCAAAGCACCTTTGAAAAAGTGCTTTTGTGTAAAGCTTTTTGAGGTTTGAAATGACCTGCTGATCCATGGGCTGGATTAGAGGAGTGGTATTAGGGGGCAAAAACCTCACTTGGATGAAGCTCTATTCACCCACCAGCTCTTCCTCCAGCCTGGAGGGTGAGCAGGAGTATTGTCCATTACCAGAAGGGCCTTGAGTGGTAAATTTTTCTGCTCTAGATATTTTTTCACACTCGGGGCAAACACTTCTATATCCACTCGGTGAAGAACTGTCTTGTTACCCAAGACTTACTATTAGCCCTCCACATTACACTGAGTTTACTTTTTATAACATTATTTTTCTTGAACACTCTTGGGTTTTCTGAGTGGTCCCCACTAACATTAGCAGACAACAAGAGCGTAAGCCTGTCTTTCATAGGTTTGTGTCCTGGCAATGATTTCTCCTCTTTTGTGATGTAGGTCCTCTTAGGTCTCTTCTTCCACAAGAGGCCAGTTTCTTCGCAATTAAAAACTTGATGAGGAGTAAATCCCTCACTCTCTACAAAGTTTTTAAATTCCCCAACAAACTTTTCAGCAGTATCTTTGTTTGCACTGGCAGCCTCCCCACACCTAACAACACTGTGAATGCCACCTCGTTTCTTAAATCGATCAAACCGCCCCCTACTTGCTTTAAATTTGTCACTTTGTGCACTGGTTCCAGAGCTGTCTCGCTTAAGGTCATCATGCAACCGCTTTGCATTTTCACAAATTATTGTTTCAGAAATACTGTCACCAGCAAGTTGTTTTTCGTTAATCCAAACTAAGCAAGATGCTGTAATGATTATAATTTATTTTATATTATTTGTTTTTGTTTTGTTATCATTTGTCTGTTTGATTTTCATTTATTATTAGTTATATGTCAATTTATTATTACTTATTATTTACCTGTTTGTTTATTATTTAACTGTACCTATGCATTTATGTATGTACTTTATTTGTTATTTACATTATTATAGTTTCTATTTATTATTTCATTATCATTATTTTTTTCGCATCCGACCTAGATATGGACCAAAAGGTCTCCTGTCGGCATGCTCCGCCTTTGTAATCCTTTGTAAAGTTTTTCCACTTGTTCAATTATAGGTGACCTGTTCACAGCAAGAACGATCAATCCTTTTGCCAGATTAGCCTCTTTTATTATGTCTTTATTTTTCAGTATAGACGATATGGTTCATTTCACCATGCCATACTGAGTTGCTAGGTCACAGATATGAGACCCCACTTTCAAACTTCGCAATGTGTTTTTTTTTTTTTTCTTTTAATTCAATTTTCGTTCTCACCGCTTGGTTGAATCACTAATCTTCTTTGGACCTATGGCTGAACTATTTTCAATAAAGATAACAAAAATAGCAATAAAGTAGCACAAAGTTTCAAGAAGCTTACGTGATGATGCGTAGTTTACGTAAACTAGCACGAGAATAAGCTAAAGCGATCGCATGGCGCGACCAATAACAAGGTGACGCGGTCTGAATTGCGGGGCAAGTACGAATGACGAGTTGAATTTCACCTTGAACAAGTTGGACGAGTAACGAGTTGTACGAATAGAGAGGCGGAGGAATGGCGGGGTTCCACTGTGTGTGTGTATATATATATATATATATATATATATATATATATATATATATATATATATATATATATACATACATATGTGTATATATATACATATATGTATGTATGTATATATATATATACATATATATATATATATATACATATACATATACATATGTACATACATACATATACCAAGGCTTTTTCCCCCTTACAAGGGAGGTAGCCAAAAAGCAAAAGGCATAACATCATTCCCACCTATTCCATCCCTGAATACACTTCACACCCCTCCACCCTCCCTCTTATATTAGCACCTCCTGGATGACGGGTCATCCCTGCACCTTGTCCACTGCCCTGGGTCAGAAGCAGTGTCGCAAGATACAGGACATCCACAGCAAGGCCGCTTCATTAAATCGGCGACCCCCCCCTCTCCGTCCCCCTCATGCATAAAAGGAGAAGACGGGGAGAAATCCTTTCGGGCTGCGTCAAATTTTGCTCACGCATACTACCTCACCCCCCATCCACCCGCCCATTCCACCTCATGCATCACAACATCATCCATATACAACCATTCTCCATTCACCCCTGTCTTCTGTCCTCTCCCGTCCTTCCTCAACAGACATTCCCCTCTTCCCCAAAGCCCCCTTCACCCCATCCATCCACCTCATCCTAGGACGTCCCCTCATGTTCACTCCCTCCACATCTGCCTTCCATACCTCTTTTACAAGCCTTTCTTCCCTCATTCTTTCCATGTGTCCAAACCATCCTAATACTCTTTCATCAACCCTATCTCCCAACTCCCTTTCCACCACCGTTCTTCTCCTCACCTCCTCATTTCTCACTCTATCTAGCCTAGTAACCCCCATCATACTTCTCAGACACCTCATCTTAAACACATTCAAACTCCTTCTCTCTTCCTCTCTTATGTTCCATGTTTCTACCCCCATACAATGCTGTTGGCACAATCATTCCTTCATACAGTCTCCTCTTAGCATCCATTCCCAAATGTCTATTCCTCATTACACTCTTTAATCCACCAAGGCATTTACTCGCTTCTCTCAATCTACATTCTACCTCCACCTTCACTCCACCCTTTCCTGCCACATTTGCACCCAAGTATCTAAAACTATCCACTTCCTCCAGTCGCTCTCCCTTAATGCTCACTTCCAGTCTACTGCCACTTTCACCCCTTGTACATCTCATCACCTTACTTTTACCCACATTTATCTTTAGCTTTCTTCTATCACATACTCTCCCAAACTCTGTCACCAACTTCCTCAGTCACTCCTCCGATCCTGCCACAAGTGCAGTGTCGTCAGCAAACAACAGCTGGCTCACCTCCCACTTTTCTCCATTTTCTTTAACCATCTCCAATCCCTAACCCACTACCCCATCCATGTATAAGTTGAACAGCCAGGGCGACATAACTCATCCTTGACGAAGTACCACCTTTACCTCGAACCACTCACTCTCTCCACTTCTAATCCTGACACAAGCTCTACTACTCTCATAAAAACTCTTGACATCTCCTAGAAGCTTTCCTCCTATCCCATATATCTGCATAACCTCCCACAGTGCCTTTCTGTCTACCCTATCGTAAGCCTTTTCCAGATCCATAAAAGACCAAAAAACATCCTTCCCCTTTCCTATAGCTTTCTCACATATTTGTCTTACCACAATGATCTGATCTACACAATCTCTACCCGTCCTAAATCTACACTGTTCCTCACCAATTACGCCCTCTGTTCCTCTCCTATCCTCTCAATCAAGATCCTCCCATAAGCCTTCCCAACTACACTTAACAAGCTAATCCCTCTGAAACTACTACATTCACACTTTTCCTCATTTCCCTTGTAAAGTGGAACTATACAGGCACTCCTCCAGTCCTCCGGCACTCTACCCTCTCTCCAGCAAACATTAAATAACCTCAAAAGCCAGTCCACCATCACTGTACCTCCTTTTTTTTTTTTTAGACATTCTGCATAGCATCCATCCAGACCAGGTGCCTTACCTGCTTTTATCATCTTAACAACTGCCTTCACTTCATCCTTCCTTATTTCTCCTCCATTTTCCTCACTCATCACTCTCATTTTCTTAGCATTTCCCACTGCAACTATCTTTCCCTCCCTATCCTCCTTCACATTTAGCAACTCCCTAAAATATTCTGCCCATCTTCCCCTTACTGCCTTCTCTTCCATTATCATCTCTTCATCTGCACCTTTTACCTTTTCTTCTCTACTTGATTCGCCTCCTCTTCCTCTCTTAATTTCTTTCCAAAACATCTTTTTATTACTTTCAAAATTTCTGTCATACTCTTACCCCACTTCACATCTGCTCTCCTCTTTGCCTCCTTTACCTTTTGCTTTACTTCTCTTTTCTTTTCTTTGTACCTCTCATATGACTCCCTCGTCCTATTTTGTAACCAATCCGTGAAAGCTCGCTTCTTGTCTTCTACAACCTTCTTTGTTTTCTCATCCCACCATTCACTACCCTTCCTTCTATTTCCTCCTGTCCTTCTTGTTCCACACACCATCCTTGCACACTTTGTGACTCCCTCCTTGAACCATCCCCATTCCTCCTCCACACCCATCTCTACTCTATCCTTCACTCCCTCCCACTCCTCCTTCAGCTTCTTCTTGTACTCCTTCTCCTTTTCCTTTTCATTTAAAGAGTTCACT
>NC_134782.1:75761828-75766828 GCF_046742065.1 Oratosquilla oratoria | reverse complement strand
GGTTCGGAGAGCGAGTGCCAGCCTCTCAGGTCTGCATATCTAAAAGTGTGGGTGTGTATAGGTTTTTATGGTGGGAGTAGGAATTTCATTCTCTTCCACGTCCATCTCATAGAAACACGACTTGTAGGCGCATTTTTTGTTCCACTTACATAGATAAATAGATTGATAAAGATGTAGATATATAGATATAGAAATAGATGTAGATACATATATAGATACAGATATAGACATAGACATGGATATATAGATATAAATGAAGACATAGATATAGATATAGATATAGATATAGATATAGATATAGATATAGATATAGATATAGATATAGATATAGGTATAGGTATAGGTATAGGTATAGGTATAGGTATAGGTATAGGTATAGGTATAGGTATAGGTATAGATATAGGTATAGGTATAGGTATAGGTATAGGTATAGGTATAGGTATAGGTATAGGTATAGGTATAGGTATAGGTATAGGTATAGGTATAGGTATAGGTATAGGTATAGGTATAGGTATAGGTATAGGTATAGGTATAGGTATAGGTATAAGTATAGGTATTAACATATATAGATACAGATATAAATATAGATATAGATATATAGATATGAATAAGTATGTGAATAAATAGATAAAATTGTCAACTCTCCTAATAATTCAATGAATAAATAGATGAATATATAGCTATATAAGTAAATGAATTAATAAACGAAAAATAGAAAGATATGAAAGCTAAAATTTCCCTAGCCTCTTCGATACGAGTGGGTATACGAGGACACCGACATTGGCGTCTTGATTATATTTATTTTGTAGTTGTAGCCGAGTGACTCTCCCGAATTCTGTGAACTGGTTTGATCACGATTTCTGTGTTTATTATCACTCAGAGTGAAAGAGAACGAGTAATACAGCAGTGACTTTATATATTTTCTATAATGCAAGTAGTGTGATCTATCGTATGTTAAGCATCCGATGCTGCGCGCGAGAATTTAACTCGGGAGGAACCCCATCCCCATCATCAACAATCCCGCACCACCGAAGAGAGAGATGGACACTGGTGGACAAGAAAAGTGACCTATTACCCAGAAAGACGTCCTCAAATATCGCGTATACAATGAGCAAACAGCACAAGAATTGACGCCCGAGCAACAAACAAACTACAACAACAACTACAACCAGTTTTGTTTTGTTGTTCTGTTGTCGTTCTTGTTTTCTTGTTGTTGTTTATATTGTTGACATTTCTGTTTTGTTTCCCCTTCGGAATTGAGGACATGTTTGTAGTCGAGGGAGCCATCTTGCCATTTCATTTTTTTTTTTTTTTTTTTTTTTTTTTTTTTTTTTTTGAAATTGTTCCCTCAACTGACTAAGATTCTTCGGCATAATTCCATAATCTTTAGGCATATCTTATAAGTTGAAGGAATGTAATAAAAGGATGTTTCAAAATGTTGAGATTTGTTGAAGACCTAAGCGACATGACGTCATGTCTGTCCATGGGTTGATCATGTTTTGATCCTAAAATAGGCTTCTGTTATTCAGAATTTTCCAAATTTTGGAAATTTTTCGCTTCGATTATGAGATATTTATAAATCTGTTTCAGAATAGAGAGAAATATCTGTATTTCCAAAACAATACCCTCCTTCCATTCCATTCCTTTTCCTTTTGTTTTTGAGATTTTATTCCATATACCTTACCTTCAACCTTTTCCATTTCCCCCTAATATCCTTCCATCGACCCTTCTTTTTCCATTTACGAAAGTCTTTTTGCTTTTTCCTACCTTCATACATTTGTCTTTTTTTTCTGTAATTTTTTCAACTATTTGCAGAAACTTTTTTTTTTCATTTTCATTTTCCTTTCCCCTTTTAAATTCAAAAAGTATTATCACTCCCTCTTGACACTAGTTTTTGTATTCGATTCTTTTCTTCTTATTTCCTTTTCTGTTTCATCACCCCCTTTTATCTTATCTTTATATATTTCCTTTCTCTTCCTCTTCTCTTCCCCTCTTGCTGCATGTTATTCTATCTTTGCTGGTCTTACTTTGGTCTGGTTTGTCTTGTGTTTATTGTTCTTCTTCTTCTTCTTCTTCTTGATGTTTCGTGTTATTCTTATTCTTTCTCTTACTTCATCTTCTCCGTCCCCATTCTCTCCTTTTTCATTCTTTTCTTCCTTCTCCTCTTCCTGCTGTCTTCTCTTTCCTCTTCGTCCTTCTTTATTTCCTCTTCCTCTTCCTTCTTCTCTTCTTTCTCCTCTTCTTCACCTTCATCCTCTCCTTTTCCCTCCTCTCTTCCCTTCTCTTCTTATTCCTCCTTTTCTC
This sequence comes from Oratosquilla oratoria, assembly GCF_046742065.1. Lineage (NCBI taxonomy): Eukaryota > Metazoa > Arthropoda > Malacostraca > Stomatopoda > Squillidae > Oratosquilla > Oratosquilla oratoria. Next base: position 75,764,524 of record NC_134782.1, on the reverse strand, counting down.
CTTCCTCCTCCTCTTTTCCATCCTCCTTCTCTTTTCCTTCCTCTTCATCCCTCTCCACTTGCCTTACTTTTCACTTGTGTTTATTGTTGTTCTCATTTTTCCTAATGTTTTGTCTTCTTCTTTCTCCATTCTTTCTTTTCTTTCTCCTACTTCTCATTCCTCTTACCTTTCCCCATCCGCTCCTTTTTCATCGTCTCCTTCCTCCTCCTCCTCTTTTTACTCCTGTTCTCCTTCCTCTCCGTCCTCTTCCCCTTCCTCGTTCTCTCCTTCCTCCACCTTTTCATTCTCCTCACCCCTTTTCCCTCTCCTCCTTCTCTTCTTTTCTTCTTCCTTCTCATTCTCTCCTTCCTCTTCGACCTCCTCCCCCTCTTTCTCCTCCTCTCCATTGTTCCTTTTCTCTTCCTCTTCCTCCTCCTTATCTCCATCGTCCTCTTTCTTCTCTCTTTCCTCCTCGTTTTCCTTTCGTCCTTCCTCTTCATTGTTCATGTCCGTCTCCGTCGCCTTCTCCTTCTCCATCCTCAATAGACGTCTGAGATCGACAAGCCTACTAATGGGTAATATTTGTGAACGATTTTTACGCAAAGTTAAGATAAACGGGGCATATTTGTATATTACCTGAACGCTCAGATAAAATCGTCCAATGGGTCTCCAGTATCGTACTCCAAATCTCTTCAATTCATTTCAATGTAGAATGTTGAAGAAATTCTCCAAATGTGGATTCAAATCCGGTCAGGATGAACTTCAAAATAGATACAAAGTAAAAGATGAATAGATAGATAAATAAATAAATAAATAAATAAATAAATAAATAAATAAATAAATAAATAAATAAATAAATAAATAAATAAATAAATAAATAAATAAATAAATAAATAAATAAATAAATAAATAAATAAATGAATAAATAAATAAACAAACAGTTAATAATAAATTAAAGAATAAATAAGTAAAAAGATAAGTAAATAAATGAATAAATAAATAAATTAATAAATAAACAAACAGTTAATGATAAATTAGAAAATAAATAAGTAAATAAATAAGAAAATAAATAAATAAAATAAATAAATAAATAAATGGGTAAATAAATAAATAGATAAATAAATGAACAAATAAATATATTAATTAATTAATTAATTAATTAACTAATTAATTAATTAATTAATTAATTAGTTAATTAATAGATATATAAATTAATCAACCAATAATTAATGAATTATTAAAATTAAAAATATCAAAATTCACCTTATCGATACAATATGACACAGTGGACGAAATTTTCTGGAACAATATTTTGGATTATGTTGGTACGCCTGTTTTTGTCAGATTGAAGCTCATCCTCTTGTTTTTTTTGTTTTTTTTTGCGGGGGGGAAGGGGAAAGGGAGACTTTACTGTTGTGGACACTAATAGCTGTTATTCACCTTAAGTGTTTTTGTTTTTGTTTTTTAACAGAATTCTTTATTCTAAAACGACTATAGTATACAGGAAAATATAAGAAAAAATAAACAATAGAATATAACTCAAATTCTTATTCGTTTTTTTTATTATTTATTTATCTATTCTTCTAACTATTTACTTATTTGTTTGTTTGTTTGTTTACTTGTAATGGTGTACTAGAAACTTTGTATATTTATTCATGTATATATTATTTGTATTTTATAAATATGCATGTAAATAAGAATTATATATTAAGCTCGCTCCTTCGAGAGTTCCCGCTTAGCTTAGCATGGCGTCCCCAAAGCGCTCATTTTCGATTACGCCTTGAAAGAGTATGCACGTTTTTTGTTTTTTTATATGCTAAATAATTTATATATTCATTCGAGTTTTGTTTCATTATCCACCCAATACATACTTACCTATGTGGTTATTTCTATTCATGGTTACTTTTCTTTTAAATTCCATTCATTTTATCTACTTGTTTCTTAATTCATTCATTTGTCTATTTATTTATCTAAGTATCTGACAAAGGATTACAAAGGATTACAAAGGCGGAGCATGCCGACAGGAGACCTTTTGGTCCATAACTAGGTCGGATGCGAAAAAATATAATAATGATAAATAAATAAAAATAAATAAATAAACATTATAATAGTATAAATGACAAAAATAAAATAAATAAATGCATAGGTATAGTTAAATAATAAACAAACAGGTAAATAGCAAATAATTATAAATTGACAGATACATACATACATACATATACCAAGGCTTTTTCCCCCTTCCAAGGGAGGTAGCCAAAAAGGGAAAGGCATAAAAACACTCCCACCCATTTCATCCCTAAATACACTCCACACCCCTCCCACCCTCCCTCTCATCTGAGCACCTCCTGGATGACGGGTCATCCCTGCACCCTGCCCACCGCCCTGGGTCAGAAGCAGTGTCGCAAGACACAGCACATCCACAGCAAGGCCGCTTCATTTAATCGGCGAACCCCCCTCTCCGTCCCCCTTTGCATATAAGGCGAGGACGGGGAGAAATCCCTTCGGGCTGCGTCAAAATTTACTCACACATACTACCCCCACCCCCACCCCCCCCCCGCCCATTCCTCCTCATGCAGTCACAACATCATCCATATACAACCATTCTCCACTCACCTCTGTCTTCCGTCCTCTCCCTTCCTTCCTCAACAGACATTCCCCTCTTCCCCAAAGATAGATAATAATAAATGAAAATCAAGCAAATGACAAACATACAGACA
>NC_134782.1:75709328-75744328 GCF_046742065.1 Oratosquilla oratoria | reverse complement strand
CCGCGACAGTCACGTGGCGTGGAGCGTGCATGGTCGCACACGACCTGACGATTCTCTGCCAGTGCGACCCTGCTTATCGCGACCTAACCTAACCCAGTGCAATTATCTTATTACGCACTACGGGTGACTAACTACCCACGCGGTATATTTAGCGGTCCGCCGCATGTAAAATCAGTTCACTCCTACCTTACAATAAAGGAAGACGAACTCACCAAAACCTATTTCACTTCACCAACAGTAGCATCGCTGCAATATATATATATATATATATATATATATATATATATATATATATATATATATATATATATATATATATCTTATTCAACCACATATCACTTTTAATTCCATACCATCGCAAACGAGGCTGAGAATCGCTCAAAGGAGGTATCCGTTGGAAATTGAAACGTGGACGAGCCGAGGATTCGAACCCAGCTAACCCGTAACAAAGTTACATTGACGTAACCTAATACGCTATCAAGAGAGATATAAGATAAGTACGACTTTCTTATATTTGTATGCTCGAATTACATACACATACACGAAATATCACGTTCAACCCATCTCGGCTATGATAGAGCATCGGACGTATGTGCACGTGGAAAATTTTATACATACACACTGAATGGTTCCCAGTGATCAATTAATATCTTATTCAACCACATATCACTTTTAATTCCATACCATCGCAAACGAGACTGAGAATCGCTCGAAGGAGGTATCCGTTGGAAATTGAAACGTGGACGAGCCGAGGATTCGAATCCAGCTAACCCGTAATAAAGTTACGTTGACGTAACCCAATACGCTATCAAGAGAGATATAAGTATGTATGTATGTATGTATGTATGTATGTATGTATGTATGTATGTATGTATGTATGTATGTATGTATGTATGTATGTATGTATGTATGTATGTATGTATGTATGTATGTATGTATGTATGTATGTATGTATGTATGTATGTATGTATGTATGCATGTATGTATGTATGTACGTACGTATGTATGTATGTACGTACGTATGTATGTATGTACATAAGTAGGTAAGTAGGTAGGTAGGTAGGTAGGTATGCACATATGTATGTACGCATGTATGTATGTGTGTATGCATGCATGTGTGTATGCATGCATGTATGTATGCATGTATGTATGCATGCATGCATGTATGTATGCACGTATGTATGTATGTATGTATGTATGTATGTGTGTGTATGTATGAATGTATGTACGTATGTATTCATGTATGTAAATATGTATGTACATATATGTGTGCTTGTATATATGTCAATGAGGACGAAGGCATTAATTAGATAAAACATAACATGAAAAATATTACATTCAACTCCTGCGAGACATTAAAAAGGTCATGCAAAACGGAAAAAGACTTCTTGTCTTTTTCGAAAAAAAAATAATAATAAAATGAAATACGATCATAGTAAAATAAGACGTAAAAAGGAAATTGTCTTCCTTCCATGACGCCACGTGATCATCAAAAAGAAACGCGAAGGTTTCACCGGGCATTGGAATGTGTCCCTCAGTATACCAATGGTTGTTGATATTTTAATACAGCTTCGTGTGGATGTTTTTTGGCAAGAGAACTACTGTATAAAGAATTTCATTATAAATATGAAGGCATATATATATATATATATATATATATATATATATATATATATATACATGTATATATATATATATATATATATATATATATATATATATATATATATATATATATATATATATATATATGCGTAAGTAACCACTAGGAAAAATAAACTAATGAAGCAGAGCGCTTTCGTATAATTACATCTTCAGTGCACTGAAAGCGCTCTGCTTCGTTAGTTTACTTTTCCTAGTGGTTACTTACGCATTTGTGAACACACGCTCCTAGTGTTTTTATTGCATATATATATATATATATATATAATATATATATATATATATATTAATATACATATATGTATATATATATATATATATATATGTATATATATATAGATAGATATAGACACGCACATACACACACACACACACACACACACACATATATATATATATATATATGTATATATATATGTATGTATGTATATATATATATATATATACAGTATATATATATATATGTGTTCAGGTATATATATATATATATATATGTATATATATATGTGTGTATGATACTGATGACCCACTTTCGGAGAAGAATAAGCGAAGATATAGAGATCTGTATATTTCGATCACTTACTGTGATCCTCTTCAGCAGATATGAATTACAGAGTAGAGAACAATGTGTATTTATACTGAAACAGTGAGGTAGCAAGAAGGGACGGGGGCTCAGGTCACGTGTCCGGCACGCATTGCTTGGACCTTGGGGGCTCAGGTCACATGTCCGGCGTTGTGTGGACCTTGGTGATTTTTGTCCACTGCTAATGTAGATGGTAACATTTTATTTATAGCAAAAGAAGAAATACAATCTGGTGACCATTGACCATAGGAAATGTTGTAATTTGGAAAATTGTTTATTAAGGAGTTCTACTATTTTTCTTCTGAAACTACAATTGAATTTGTAAATTATTTCAGCATCGTCCCAATTTATCCGGTGGTTTTTATTGGGACGATGCTGCAATAATTTACAAATCCAAATGTAGTTTCAGAAGAAAAATAGTAGAATCCTCCTTAATAAACAATTTTCCAAATAACAACATTTCCTATGGTCAATGGTCACCAGATTGTATATATGTATATATATATAATATATATATATATATATATATATATATATATATATATATATATATACAGTTTAAAAATAAACTAAAATGGTAATTGGGAGAGGTTACAGTTTAGAAATAAACTAAAGTGGTAATTGGGAGAGGTCACAATGAATATGGGGATTTTGTCCAAGGGTGGACTCAGTGGGAATCTGTCCCTTGTGATTCTGGTGTTGCTTGTAGTGTATGCCTTATGTCCGGGGGCTGACTTGTAGGCACACACTACAAGCAACACCAGAATTACAAGGGACAGATTCCCATATTTATTGTGACCTCTCCCAATTACCACTTTAGTTTGTTTTTAAACTGTAACCTCTCCCAATTACCACTTTAGTTGTATTTAAACTGTAACAGCTTTGTACCAAATATATTTTGTACTTGAAAATGCTCAAAGATGAGCGAAACGTCGTACGGTAGTATTTTATTCCGCCTCCCCGATGAGCCGAGATCTCTTATTAGAAAACTTGAGTCTATCAACAAGAAGTTGATTCTAGCCCAAGCTGCGGTCAAATTTAATTCAACATGTATAAAAGAAGAATTACTGCCCACTTTTACGAATATATATATATATATATATATATATATATATACATACATATATATATGTATATATATATATATATTTATATATGTATATATATACATATATATATCTATATCATATATATACATATATATATCTATATATACATGAATAAAATCACTCGGCAGTGACCAGATGTTCAAACAAACAAAAAATGAGAATCGGGTTTCTTTGGGACGACGAAAAAAGGGGAAGGAAAAAGTGAAATGTATGCAAGCGTGAAAACGTAAAAAAAAAATGAGACAGGGGAGGTAGAAACCGTCAAATTAGGTGCGAGGGAGTCATACATTACCTAGAACCTAGAGGAAATTGGATTCTAGATTTCTCGTGCTACTGAACTGTCACGAGCGTTTCTGTGATGGGTGTTATAGTTTTTGAAGTCTGCACTCTCGTTCTTTAAGATGTTTTGACTTTTCTAATAACCTATTTTAGGTCAGCAGTTTCTTGAAATACTGATGGTTATTGATATCAAACTCGTGGATGTCGTAATAATAGCTGTAGTTATAGTAGTAGTAGCAGAAGTAGCAGTTGCAAAAAAAATTGTAATAGTATCAACAGCAGTAGTAGTAGTATGTAAAGACAAAAAAACAGAGGGTGTTTGGAAAAGAAATACAAGGAAAAACAAGAGTAATTTTTTTTTTCAAACAAAATTCAGTGCTGGTGACAAGAGAAGGAGTAGAAAAGAGGAGATGTTGGTGGGAGAAGAGTGGGTTGATAGCATGAAAAAAGTACTAACTGAAGGAATGGAAAAGTGAAGAGAGAGAGAGAGAGAGAGAGAGAGATTGGTTTTATTAAATTTATTACGCCCATGGGTGGCAAACAATAGTACATTGATTACAGCATTGTATTAGAGGACATATCATCTATTACATACATTCTGTAAAGGGAAACTTAATGTAATAGTCATTCAAGATTCCCCGAAATGGGGATGGCGAGATAGTGGTACATCTTGTTTATCGTCTTTATGTAAGTGTTACATACAATCATCATGCCTTGTCTCTGGGGAATATTGTCTGTCACCATGGGTCATTGGAGATAGTAATGTTCAAGGGTGTTCACGTTAGGACGGTTATACAGCCTATATAGTGATCATTGTGGCACATCATCCGCCTGGGAGCTTTGTCACACAGGTCGATTCCCAAGTCTGAGCCGAGTACTGATAACATTGTGCCTCCGGCTTGCGTCGGTGATACTTGTGGCGGTTGGGTAGGAGGTGGTCGTATGGGGATATAGGTATTCCGTTCCGCATCTTTTCGGTGTGTCGACATGGCATGAGTGGCTGGGTGTATCTTGTTTTAGTATGATAGAGAGAGTAGCACGTTCGTTGTCCAAGACATGGGTATAGGCTGCCTTGGTAAGACGGTCCACCGTTTGATAAATTCATTACGTCTGAGGGCGACCAACAATAGTACATTAGTTATAGTATTATGAGAGGAAACATAAAAGGAGGTATGGTAGAATTTAACAATAAAAATCCCCCAAAATGGGGGTGGCGAGTTAGGAGTATATCTAAGTTATCGTCACTAAGTAAATATTACATACAGTTATCACGTCTTGTCTCTGTGGAATACTGTCTGTCAAAATGGGGCATTGGAGAAAGTAATCTTCAAGGGTGTTGGCATTAGGGCGGTTACACAGTCTGCATGATGAGTAATGTGGCACATCTTCAGCTTGGGAGACTTGCCACACAGGTCTATATCCAAGTCTGAGCCGAGCACTGACAACATTGTGTCTCCGTACCATGGTTCCGCGTCGGCGATACTTGTGGCGGCTAGGTAGGAAGTGGTGGTGGTGTTGTATGGAGACACTGATGGCTCGTTCCGTATCCCTTTGGCGTGTTGTTATGACGTGAGTGGCTGCGTGTATTCTGTTTTTGAGGCATGTGAGAGAGGGTACTACGCGTTTGTCGTCTAAGACGAAGGCACAGGCTACTTTGGTAAGACGGTCCACCGCGACGTTGCCAGCAAGGTCGATGTGAGAAGGTACCCATATGAAAGACACGGCCATAGATGCTTCGTGAGCAACGGGAGAGAGAAAGAGAGAGAGAGAGAGATAGAGATAGATAGAGAGAGAGAGAGGGAGAGAGAGAGAGGAAGAGAGAACAAATCTAAATGAAGGGATGGAGGAGTGAAGATATAAGGAATAATTTTTCGTTTATATAAATTTATTATGCTCATAAAGCGACAAACCTAGTACATTAGGTACTTTCTACTCATACATAGTATGCGTGACGCGCAGGTCACGTTACTACGTACAGTGAAGCTGTACGGCAATAATAAAAACATAAGAACATGAGAAAGAAGGACAATGTACAAGACCACAAGGCCTTCACTAGGCCGTTCCATTACATCCTGTAAGGGGAAATATATTGGTAATCAAGGTGAAGTAAGCTCTAGCATCCACCAAAGTGTGGGTGTCCAATTAGGACAGTGTCTAGAATCTAGATTATTGTCAGTTAAGAGAAAGTGACACACACACACATGTATTATATATTGGCTTTGGGGCAATAGGTCTCTTGCCGAAGGACATTCGATGCAGTAGTGGTGGAGACTGTTGGCGTTGGGACGGTGGCATAGCTTGCAGGTGGAGTAGTGTGGTACGTCACCCACCTCAGAATCTTGTCACAGCGGTCTATAACCCAGTCGAAGCCGTGCAATCACAATATTGTATCTGCGAACGAGGAGTCCGTGCTTGCGATACCTCGGGAGAGAGAGATGGAAGTGATCGTAGTGTTGTATTGATATGCTTTGTGCGCGCTCTGCATTCAAGTAGTGGGGAGTGGTTAGAAGATCGGCAGAATGTATGATCTTCTAGTAGCAGAGAGGGGAGTGTGTGGCATCGTCGGTCAGTGGCTGTTTACAGGCATTTATAGTGAAAATATCTGCCTTTTCATTGACAGCGATTCCACCACAGAAAGCTTATGGTGAGAGTGTTCTTGAGCTATGACTAGCTGTTGTTAAATGTGATGGATGAGGGGGCGGTGTATAAGTTGTGAGGAGATGGCCTGTAGGTCGGACTGGGAGTCATACACTACCACGCCAATCAGTCGCCGCTGACAGAAAAGGTTAACAGCTATCAGGAGTGCCTGTAGTTCGCAGTACGTCGAGCTGAACGAGTTGGGTAACCTGCGACCAACCCAGCCTCCCTCAGGTGGCTCCACATCCGGTGAGTATACGGCGCAGCCTGTACCATCGTCTAGCTGTAATGACCCTTCTACGTAGAGATGGTGCGCGGCAGGAACGGAGGACACTGCAGTGATGTATTCCAGGGCTAATTGTTTCTGGAGAAGCGGTGGGTTTATTTTTAAAGTGGGTGTGAAAGTGACGTGAGGCTGTGGAATCCTCCACGGAAGCGGTCCGTAATCAACCTCGGCTTTAGCGACTTCGATGTGAAGGCGCTGCAGGGTGGAGCACACTGTGTTAACGATGGTGCGGACGCCGGGACACAGTGGAGGGTGGGATTCGGTAGGGTCAAGTGAAGCTCTTTAGACATGGGAATAGTGTAGGGCTAGATGGGGTCAGGGGAGGCACTTGACACTGAAGGAGGAGATGTTAGAGTGTATTCTTTCAATAACTAAAGGGAGATTAAGTTCGGTTTGCATGTTTACTACTCTGGTGGAGGTGGGGCATCGAAGAATGCAAGCCTCACTCTGTTCTGGAATATTTCTAAAGTCACAATGGAGGTCTTGGAGAGTTGACCAAGGGCTGGGGAGAGATAGTCTATGTAGGTCGGCACCAGAGATGGAGTGTACACAGATATCGTCAGCGTAGCAGGTGACAATTGTGCCGGGAATGTTGGAGAGAAGACATAGCAGGCGGTGCATCTAGACGTTAAAAAGGAAGGGACTTAAAACCCCATCCTGTGAAGTACCAAGTTCGAATTCGCTGGAGGTACTGCACGTTCCCTGGAATAGTACACGTGAAGTCTTGTTACAGAGATAGCCATGAATCCACCTCAGCAGGTTGCCTTGGACACCAAATTCTCGAGTGGTCGAAAATAATCTCCCTGTTGGCTACGTCGAAAGCACTCTTAAGTTCAAGAAATGCTACCATACTGGTAGAAGAGAGGCGGGCATATAAGCCTATCAGACAGTGGTGTGTGCTCCTCTGTGGTAAGAAATAATACAGATGCAGTGATAGCTTATCCTGTAGTCGAAACACAAGGCAAGTGAGAAATATACGCTCGAGAACTTTACAGAAACAGGGTGTGAGTGAAATAGGCCTGAATTTGTTTGTGGCAGGTTTGGGGATGGGCACAATGGTACTAGATGTCCAGGCACGAGGTACATATCCCTTGCAAAAACAAAGGCTGTAATGTTGCAGCAAGGGATTCCCAGGGACTTTGAGGGGCAGGCGGAGGACTTGATAGGAGATGCCATCATCTTCATCCGTCAGTAATAATGCAGCCATTAGACGCAGGGTGCAGATATTCTTGTGGTGCAGAGTGCCTCTTAAATAGGGGTGGGAAGATTATTTGCCTGTGCTTGTTCAGACCAAGTACTTAGCAAATCCTGTGCCTATTGGGCTGGGCTGTGGTGTGGCGGAGAGCAATCGATGGTTTCTTCTTGATGACTTTTTTTACCAGGTGCCACAAAGAGCCAACGCTGGTCTGGTGGTTGATGCTGTCGATATATTTCTTCCACGACTCGATATGGGCTCACTGCTGCAGGACAACGAGTTCATCTCTGAATGTCTGGCAGTGGAGGAGGTTAGCAGGCGTTATTTGCCTTTGAAAGATGAGACCATCTTTCTCAGCCTTCTTTTCCGCCCGTAGGATGCATCGATCCAGCGTCCAGGCGTGGACCTCGCGGTATCTTTTGGTGTGTGGCCTTGTGACGTAACTGGTGTAAAAATCATGTGTTGGAGCAACGAGGGGAGAGTACAGGTTCTCAGATGACTGGAGATCAAATGTTGGTAGAAGAGTGGAGATGTAGTGGCAGTGGTGGTGGCGGTGGCGATGGTGGGCTGGGTAGCAGGGGGCAGTGGCTGCTATGATGTGGTACCAACATCTTGCTCGTGCATTGACCATGAAAGTCAATGTTGCGCAGTGATGTCCTCGTCGTCACTGAGACCGAGGTCGGGATCAATATCGGCGAGGGTGGCCGGTCCAGAATAAGTCATGTTGCCTCAGCAATATGGCAGAATGTAGGCAATTGGTGTTAGTGTGGGTGCAGTGACTTGGGCATGACGTTAAGACACGTCATACTAGGGGATGGTGTTAGTACCAACTTTCTGATATACCCGTCTTAAAAAATGGAGACGGTCAGTATGAACGAGAAAATACCAATCATAAGCCTTTTAATCAAATTTGCACTTCCCAAAAAAGCTTTTTTGACTCAGAATTGCCTTACAACATTGGTAACGACCTGGAATACAGCAAGAAAACTCAATATCATTGACATTAGATTTATTACAGACAAATAATAATGTATATTAAGAAAGCAAAGCCAGAATGTTTGCCCATAATGTTCAGTTTGAGTGTCCAGAGTGTGTTATTGATCACCAACAATGTCAACAAATAGTCAGTGACCTAGGATTATGTCCATGGCCTCATTAAATTTTTCCATTGTCACCTCTGCGTTAGAGGTAATGTTCTTCAGGTATAGTTTTAGGTTCACTGTATAGGTGTTGATCGGAAGCTTCTTGTGGTCTTTCATGAGACGAAATAGTTCGTTTGATTTCGGCAGGGAAAGTGACGTGTCTTGAGCGTAGCGTACCTCCATGTACAGGCGTTCTACCTATGTATACTGGTTGTTGTCAGTGTCTACCACATATTCATCTACTGCAGCAGCTGAGGTGAATGGTCCTCCCATTCTTCTCAGCTTGTCCAGGTCCTTGTTTTTCGCCAATTTAATGATACATTGGCAATCTCTTTTTCCTGCAGGCATTGTTTCTTCGGTTCATCTTGCTTTGTGTTCCATGCCAGCATGATTTCTGGTGACATCGTTGAAGGCAGGTTCGACTAGATGAAGTCCTAGAAAGGCACCTGAACTGTACATCAACCTCAGGAAGTCCAAGTTCAAGTCCAAGTCCAAGAAGCACCTCACAATGCAAGCTAACTGATTGGTAGCATGTTCATATTTCTGGAGAAAGGATGCCACATCTTCCAGATGGTAGAGACTGTTGACGCATATCAATGTCAGGCGATTGAGGCGCTCGTGCTTGAGGCTGACAGACTTGTTTGGTCGAGGCGCTATGTGGATTTCAAATTCATGTGCCTGGTTCCATGGCTTGTGATCAAAGACATGGTTGATGAGTCGAGTCATACAATCGAGGTCTAGTTCAGTCACGCATGTTGCGATTGTTGTTGTATTGACAAGGAGGTTTGAGTAGATTTTTTCTCTACCTAGCGTGTTCTCTATTTCAGCTCACTGTTTGGTGATGGCTCGATTAAAATCAAAGTTGGGTGTACATTGCAGAATAGGTGATCTGGGATGTGTTCAGACTCCAGACTTTTTGCCAATAGCTCATCCACTTTCAAATTGTGAGTTGTCTAGTCTGTAATTACAAAGTCTACCTTCTCTAACAAAGTTATAGATGCGACATCAATTTCCGCCTCCAGGATTTGAAGAACAGCCACCCTGAAAGCAGCCAAGTTATTCCTGGACTAAGAAGCAATGCTCATGGTCGGTAGGGCACGGTATGTTCTATTGACAGTAATACCCTGAACTGAAAAAGAGCCAGCGCCCTGGTTCTTTGAACCGTCATCAGAATAAGTTACAACTACTTGTTCATCAGAGTTCATGATCTCCTGGACGATTTCATCCAGCGCCATGACTTCTAAGCTCTTGCGTGCACCTCTGACACTTTTGGATTCTGGCAGGGTGTCCAGATAAATAATTTCTGGCTCATAATATGTTTTCCATTTTCGCCCAAACATCTTATTGCCGACTATGATCACAGATGATTCTGCTTGCCACTCAGACATGTGGTAGCACCTCCTCAGTTTGTCAACAGTCTCGTAGAATTCTGGTCGGACTTTTCGTATATTTTCACGGATGTACTGATATCGGTGTGGCAATTCATCATGCTGCCGAGTGACTGTGTCCGTCGCCGTCCGCCGTTTTTTAACATTTGAACCCTCACCTTCTCCAGCAGAAATATGACTTTCAACATCAGAGTAGGTGTTGTGTGTGTCCATGCCAGCATCTTCAGAATCAGACTGTTCGCTGTCCTCAAAGGATGGAACTGACACAGAGATTTCTTTCTCCTTTTCACACTCAACTCCCATTCTCTCAAGGTTCTGCATATCCCTACTCCGACGCTCAATCGTTTTCTCCCTTTCCTGTCCACGAGGCCTTCACAGTTCTTTTATCCCCAAGGAAGGCCCATTCAATTTCACCCATTTTCATTCCATGTTTCAGTTCCATCTTCTTGCGTATTTCAGAGTCCTGGTAGAACACGTCCATCAACTGTTTCGTCCTTTCATTAAAGCCTGTTGATCTCCTTGAAAACTTTCACTTTGTTGCTGTTTCCGTGTCTGGATCAGAATGACAAATTCACCGCACAGCTTCAGGATATGTTTTTTTTTTTGTGTGCTTGGTATGGATGGTGTACAGACTGCAGAATAGCCAGTGTTACTGAACCAGCTCTGCCCGCACCTGAGCTGCTTCATCCTTGGAGCGCTGAGCTTGGCCTGCCTGCTTTGGCCGTAGCAAGTAGAGCATATTCTGTATGACATCTTTGCCAGTTGGGAGCATCCCATACGGTAATTCTGTTCTCTCTATATAGTCCACACCACACAGAGTCTTCATGGAATGACATCTCGTGTCTGAGCCAGCCATATCGATTCAACTTGCAAAAAAAGAGAAACAGTATTGTGTTCCTGTAAACAATTGATTATATATATTCTGTTCCACTCATTAGTTCACCTGAAAGCACCTAAAAAAGAATCGATTGCCATGCAAAATCACACAAACGTCATATTTTTGGTTGATTTTGAGGCTGACAACTTTCAGACAGTATATACAGGGGGGTTATGATGAACCCATGGACCAAATGTTGGTATTTCCGGATTCAGGTAAGCCTAAACCATATTATTAGGTGGGTAACGCATCGAAAGGATGACTTCCAAAATAATACCACCTCCCTAGTCATATTCCTCGTACGGAGCATGCGCAAACGGGCGGAGCACTGGACAGGGGGGATTTAGCCAAGGAGAGGAATTTCTTATGGCAAATATTAACTAAGTCCTTTACCCCTGAAAACCACAAGACTGACGTCTGGTGCTTACTGTTGTGCTCAGTTAAGGTTGAAAGACAGCAGCTCGTTGGATCTTCTATAATTTCTTCGAAATAGTAGGAAGTCAATTACGGGTGTGTTTACATTCAGAGTCAGCAATGGCCGATCGCTGTAAGGAATGACAGAGAAGGAGAGAGAGAGGAGGGGTGGGGAGAAAGAGAAAGAAAGGAAGAGGAGAGAGGAAGAGAGAGAGAGAGAGAGAGAGAGAGAGAGAGAGAAAGACAGATAGAGAGAGAGAGAGAGAGAAAGAGGAAGAGAGAACAAATCTATACAACACTTGAAGAACAGCATCAGGTGTGTCTGACACCTGTTCATGCTCTGACGTACACAGTAGCACAAGGGCACACATACACACACACGCGCGCGCGCACACACACACACACACACACACACACACACACACACACACACACACACACACACACACACACACACACAAACACACACACACACACACACACATACAAAGGAAATTAAAAAGGTTAGTTTAGATAGTTTTAACCTCTTTTATGTAGGCTTGTGCAATTATATATATATACATATATATATATATATATATATGTATGTATATGTATATATACATATATATATATATATATATATATATATATTATTAAAGTCGACAGCATTGAGTAGGTTGTTAATCTTCTTATGGGTATTCTCAAGCTTTCTAACAAGGAATCGGCCATTTGTGTGGTGGGCATAAACCAGATTGCCAAAATCATTTATTCAGCGTTTCGTCTGCAAGGAGACATCTTCAGGAAAATCTATAATATATAAATTACCGACATACAGAAACAAAGAACAAGGGTATTAACAATAACAAAAATTCACCAATCATGGAAATAGAGATCGATAAATCAACCCACGCTTTCTTTTGTCATTTCTTTAAATCTTTAATTTTGTAAGTATTGATCCCCAACGGTCTATGTATCTGTATAGGTTTACAAAGGATTACAAAGGCAAAGCATGCCGACAGGAGACCTTTTGATCCATATCTAGGTCGGATGCAAAAAAAAAAAAAAAAAAAAAAAAAAAAAAAAAAAATCATATTAATAATAAATTAAAACTATAACAATGTAAATAACAATTAAAATACATAAATAAATGCATTGGTATAGTTGAATAACAAACAAACAGGTAAATAGTAAATGATAATAAATTGACATATAACTAATAATAAATGAAAATCAGACAGACAAATTATAACAAAACAAAAACAAATAATATAACATAAATTATAATAATTACAGCATCTTACTTAGGTATTTATCTAAATGATTCTTAAAGCTTCGAACTGAACTACATTGCACTACCTGTGCAGGAAGTTTATTCCATTCATTAACTACACGGTTGGCAAAGTTGTTTCTACCTACTTCCAAATTGAATCTATTTCCGGACAGTTTGAGACCATTGTTTCTTGTCTGATTCTCATTCAATGTGAAAATTTTGTCACTTTTGATGTTGTCAATTCCCTTTAAAATCTTAAAGACCTGTATCAAGTCACCTCTGAGTCTACGCTTTTTTAGGGAAAACAGATTTATGTGCTTAAGTCGATTTTCGTATGATTTATTTTTGATATTTGGAATCAGTTTTGTGGCTCGCCGTTGTACCTTTTCCAGTCTGTCAATGTCTTTAATGAGATTCGGTGACCATACGGAAACAGCATATTCCAAATGTGGACGAACTAACGATTTATATAGCTTGTTAATGAGTGATGGACTTTTGAAATCAAAAGATCGCGCAATCAATCCCAGAATCTTATTTGCTTTCTCAGAGGCTGAAATACACTGCTTGGATGATTTGAGGTCGTTACTGATAATTACGCCGAGATCTTTTTCACTATCCACTTTTGTTAACGAATTTCCAAATAACTTGTAATCGTACTTACTGTTATTTTTACCTATGTGCATTACCTTGCATTTACTTGTGTTAAATTTCATTAGCCACTTTTCAGACCATTGCTGTAATTGATCTAAATCTTCTTGAATATCTAATTGGTTTGAGTGATCATTTGCCACTCCGCACAGTTTTGTATCATCAGCAAATTTGGAAACAGTAGATTTTAGTCCATTGTCTATATCATTTATATATACTATGAATAGAAGTGGCCCAAGAACGGAACCCTGAGGAACTCCACTTGCAACATTTTTCCATCCAGAAGTTTTTCCATTTAAAACAACTCTCTGTTTTCGACCTTTCAACCAATTACTAGTCCAACCTAATAGGCTACCACTTATTCCATGCAAAGCTAATTTAGTAAGTAGTCTTTCGTGTGGGACGGTATCAAAAGCTTTTGCAAAGTCTAGATATATTAAATCTATATTGTTTCTTTTGTCATAATTCGAGATAACTGTGTTGTAGAATTCGAGTAAGTTAGTCACGCAAGAACGTTTCCGTCTGAAACCATGCTGGCTATCATTTATCAAACGGTTACTTTCTAAATGATATTCGATATCATCTCTGATGATAGTTTCCATTATTTTTCCTACGATCGAAGTCAAACTTATAGGCCTATAGTTATTTGGTTTCTTTTTGTCACCTTTTTTGAATATGGGAGTAACGTTAGCTAGCTTCCATTCTCTTGGGACATCTCCGGATATGATGGATTTCTTGAAAATAATTTCTAATGGAACAACAATCTCATTTTTCATTTCCTTTAAGATTCTTGGATGCCAACCGTCAGGCCCTGGTGTTTTGTTAACTTTGAGTTTGTCTATACACCTTTTAATTTTTTCTTTTGTTATATTTACCGTAGTGAGTAAGTTTACCCCAGACTTTTCACAGGTTTCAGTTTGGAATTCACTTTGAGGTGTTTCGTTTACGAATACCGAGCTAAAATAATTGTTTAAGAGATTACACATTCCTTCATTTGAATATTCAAGTTGACCGTCAGCAGATAATAGTGGACCAATGTGATTCCTAACAACCTTTTTATCTCTAATGTAACTATAGAATTCTTTGGGATTCTCTTTGGATTTCTCAGCGATGTTCATTTCGTATTGTCGTTTTCTTTTTCTTATTGTCTTTTTTAAATCTCTCTGTATTGATACATAACTTTCATAGTCATTAGATGCACCCGAGCACTTATATTTCTTATAAGCCTGTCTCTTTTTAGCAATACTTTTTTCAGTTTCTTTGTCGAGCCACTTTGGGCGAGCCTGATTTGGGGGACGTCTGTCCTTAAAAGGAATGTAAGTTTGAATCATCTTAGTGAGCGTATTTTGAAATATTTCCCACATCTGATCTACAGGCCTTTCGTTTAATTTTTCCTCCCAATCTGTAAGCTGAAGCTCCTGACGTAGTTCTATGAACTGAGCTTTACTGAAATCGGGTATTTTAGAAGCACAAGTATCTATTCTAAAATTGTTTAGGAGTTTGAATCTGACTAAGTTGTGATCGCTATTTGCAACAGATTCACCGACTTCTACATCAGTTGCCATGCTTTCGCGGCTAGTGATCAATAAATCGAGTATGTTTCCATATCTTGTGGGCTCTTTTACATGCTGAATTAAGTAATTGTCACCAAGGAAATCAATCAAGCGACTACCTATATGGCCATGTTCAAGGGTCATCCAATCAATGTCAGTAAAATTGAAATCACCCATTATCAATAAATCCCGGTTGCAGAAACTAGACAGTTCTTGAAATAACAGTTTGTCGTCTGCTAATGATAATGTCTTTGGCCTATATATTACACCTATATTCATTTTTTGTCCATTTGTTTGGGTTAACTCAACCCACAAACTGTCATATGCATCCTGTTTCACTTTCTCTAAAACACAAGCATGAACATTGTTTTTAACGTACAATAGAACACCCCCACCTTTCTTGTGGTTTCTATCCTGATGAAAGTGTTTAAATCCCGCAATATTAAATTCAGCTTCGAACTCTGTACCATTTAACCATGTCTCAGTTATTCCTATCATATCGAGATTTTCGCTTTTGACATACGCCTGTATTTCTTGAAATTTGTTCCTAATACTACGAGCATTAAAGTACATAGTTTTAAGAAACTCCTGATTATTTCTTTTTGACACATTTTGAGTTTCAATATCATGTCTTATATTATAATTTTGTTTTTTATTTATGCCTTGCTCTATATTATTATTATTTGGTCCTTCATTGACATTCAATGCCTCATTAACATTTCTCCTATCAAAATTAACATTTCCCCCATCACGGACATCTGGTCGATTACGGTCATCCGATCTATTTTGTACATTTTGTCCCCCTACGTCACCGTGATTCACGCCGGCCTCCCGTCGTTCAGTGACATTATGTCCGGCATCCCTTTCTAAAATTATATTTTGTCCTCCAGTGACATTATATCCTACCGTGATATTTTTTCCTCCACTATAATTACATCCCATCGTGATCTTTTGTCTTCCACTGTCATTACATCCTATCTTGATATTTTGGCCTTCATTGACATTCTGTCCGGTATCTCTTCCTAAAATTATATTTTGTTCTTCACTGACATTATAACCTACCGTGATATTTTCTCCTCCATTATCATTACATCCTATCGTGATATTTTGTTCTCCACTATCATTATTTCCCATTGTGATCTTTTGTCCTCCACTGTCATTACATCCCATTGTGACATTTTGTCTTAAGACATTACATCCTAATGTGTCATTTCGTCCTCTAGCGATATTACATCCTATCATGATATTTTGGCCTTCATTGACATTCTGTCCGGTATCCCTCCTAAAATTACATTTTGGCCTTCAATGACATTATATCCTACCGTGATATTTTTTCCTCCATTATCATTACATCCTATCGTGATATTTTGTTCTCTTTTATCATTACTTCCCATCGTGATCTTTTGTCCACTGTCATTATATCCCATTGCGACATTTTGTCCTATGACATTATATCCTAATGTGACATTTCGTCCTCTAGCGACATTATATCCTAAAATTATATTTTGTCCTATACTGGTATATTGTTCTACATTAATGCTATACTCTACACTGTTTTCCCAAGTACATTCTATTTCCCCTTCCCTTTGGCCTTCTACCCTAAAAAAGGAGCTGGTTCATTACAAACTCCCACAATGAGGTTTGTAAGAACATCTTTGCCTCTGCGGGTAAGGTGGATCCCATCAGAAGCGTAAAGGTCATGGCGCCTAGAAAAGAGATACCAAGGATCAAGAAAGTGGTATCCCAATTGTGTGCACAACTGCGATATCCTATCATTGATCCCTATGGCTCTACTGTTCCAACACGAACCTGCGTAGATCCTCGGGAGGATCCCACAGACAACGTGACTGCTCCCACGTTCCTTCATCTCCTGAAGGAGGACCTTGTAATTCCGAACAAGCTCCTCTGATCTCACCCTACCTACATCGTTACTACCCGTAGTCACGTAGTCAAGCCAAGGACTCGAACTCAGCTGAGACGTAACAAGTGAACAGTGACTTATAGCACTGCGCTATCAAGAGATATATACGATTTGATTTATTGATGTCTATTTTCTTGATTTATCGATGTCTACTTCCGTCACTGTAACTTTGTTACGGGTTAGCTGGGTTCGAATCCTCGGCTCGTCCACGTTTCAATTTCCAACGGATGCCTCCTTCGAGCGACTCTCAGTCTCGATTGTGATGGCAAGGAATTAAAAATTATTTGTGGTTGAAAAAGATATTAATTGATCACTGGGCACCA
The DNA here is from genome assembly GCF_046742065.1 of Oratosquilla oratoria. NCBI lineage: Eukaryota > Metazoa > Arthropoda > Malacostraca > Stomatopoda > Squillidae > Oratosquilla > Oratosquilla oratoria. Next base: position 75,727,059 of record NC_134782.1, on the reverse strand, counting down.
TTCAGTGTGTATGTATACACACACACACACACACACACACACACACATATATATATATATATATATATATATATATATATATATATATGTATATATATACATATATATATATGTGTGTGTGTGTGTGTGTGTGTGTGTGTGTGTGTGTGTGTGTGTGTGTGTGTGTGTGTGTGTGTGTGTGTGTGTGTGTGTGTGTGTGTGTGTGTGTGTGTGTGTGTGTGTGTGTGTGTGTGTGTTTATGTACACTGAATGGTCCCCAGCCCAGATATCTATCTTTTCAACCACATTAATTTTTCACTTTGATTACATGCTATCACGATCGAGACTGACAAGGAGCTCGATGGAAGCATATACAGAAACTGATACGTAGTCAAGCCAAGGACTCGAACTCAGCTGAGACGTAACAAGTGAACAGTGACTTAAACCACTGCGCTATCAAGAGATATAAGTTAAGCACAGTTTCTTATATTTGTATGCTCGAGTTACATACATATACACGAATTTTATGCTCAACCCATCCCCGCTATGATAGTGCAATTATAGTAAGTACGCACGCGTGGAAAAGTATTATACACACACCTTGAATAGTCCCCAGCACACAGATATTAATTTTTTCAACCACATTAATTTTTCATTTTAATTTCATGCCATCACGATCGAGACTGATAAGGAGCTCGACTTCTGGAAGAGGCTCCAAAACCACCCAGAATGAGAGGAATACCGAAGATACACAAAACTGGTATTTCAATGAGACCCATCTCCTCAGGGATAGGCAGTGCCGCCTAGGAAAACAACTCGCAAAGCCCCTTTCTGCACTACTAGGAACAATGATCAACGCCCACCTACGCAATTCGTCGGATCTAATTGGACGCCTCGAAAAAGTTAACTTTGAGAGAAAGAAGTTAGCTAGCTACGACGTGACAACGCTGTTTACCAACATAAGTATTGAGGGGCCATTGAGGCGTTAAGGAGGGTAATTAATTCTGTGAATGACAGCGACTTGCCAGTCAGAAAAGCAGACTATATAGATTTGGTATCTCTGTGTGTGAACTTTGGTGCTTTTGTGCTTGAGGGCCAATAGTTCAAAAAGCATCGAGGCCTGGCTATGTATTCACCATTAAGTGCTCTCATGGCATTACTTTTTTATGGAAACATTGGAGGAGGATAATTTTATTCGCATCACAGGAAGAGGCTCACATTGGTTCAGATACGTGGATGACGTTTTAGTGGTGGTACCCGAGGGAACAGATGTGAATAATATACTCCGCAAGCTTAACAAAGTGAACAAAGACATCCAGTTCACAATGGAGGTTGAGAAGGACAATAAAATACCATTCGTAGACAATATTATCCATCGGGACGAAAAGAGTGTGAATTTTTCAGTCTACAGAAAACCCACGAATTAAGATTACTTCATACACTACTTATCCCAACACAGCACACGCACAAAATCAGGAGTGGTAATTGGTTTCTATTTGAGAGCACTAAGGATATGCAACATAGAATATGTAGAAGAGGATATGTCACACATATTCGATGTCTTCCGTAAACTTATGTATCCAGCGGGGTTGCTATCCAAATTGATGAAAAAAGCGGAAGAAATTTACGCAAGACCAAAAAGTGACAAAGATTCAATAAAACATCTAGTGGTACCATTTGCAAAAGAGGCAAGAACCACGTTTCAATTTCCAACGGATGCCTCCTTCGAGAGACTCTCAGTCTCCATTGCGACGGCATGGAATTAAAAGTGATTTGTAGTTGAAAAAAAAAAAAATATATATATATATATATATATATATATATACATGTATATATTTGTATATACATGCATATATATACATGTATTGGCTGCTTGTTATTGTGGCAAAGTAGCATGCAGTCGATACTTTAGGGTCTATATGGGGCGCCCCTACGGACCAGAGCCACACATCATTTTGTCTATGATAGAAGAAAACTCTGTTCATAGAGAAATGATGACACTTTTATACTACGACTGTCCCTCCGTTATGCTGTCCCCCAACCCCTTGTTGCTGTCCTGTACCATTTCTCTGAGTATTCTCTTTCTGTGATGGGGGAATTCCCTGTGGTGGGGGAAAAGAATACTGCCACCAAGTATTCCCACTTGGATCGTAAGAGGCGAGAAGAAAGGGACGGGGATTGGGACTAGGCATCCTTCTCCCTGTAGCCCCACGGGGCATATCTCCTAAAAATAAAAGTGAAGGCATAAGGGGTGCTGGAGGGCCTCGGACCAGCACCCTAAGGTTTGGGTCTTTTAATGTGCGTGGATGTGGTACAGATGAGAGTAAAAGGGAAGAGATAGGTAGTATGTTTGTGAGAAGAAAGATGGATGTGTGGGCTTTGAGTGAAACTAAGTTGAAAGGGAAGGGTGAGTGTAAGTTTGGGAGTGTAAGTGGGAGGTTATCAGGAGTGAAGAGAGGGCGAGGGAGGGAAGGGGTGGCTATACTAGTAAGTGAGGAGATGGGTAAACAGGTAGTGGAGTGGAAGGAGGTTTCCTCAAGGATAATGTGGATGAAGGTGAAACTGGGAAAGGAGATGTGGGTCTTTGTAAGTGCATATGGGCCTGGCAGTGAGAAGAGCGTGGAAGAAAGGGAGGCCTTTTGGATAGATTTAAATGAGTGCATAGAGGGTTTAGGAAGAAATGTCAATGTAATAGTACTGGGAGACCTTAATGCTAGGGTGGGAAATGGTCCAATCGATGGAGTGGTTGGGAAGTGTGGAGTTCAGGAAAGAATCGTAGTGGAGAGTTGATGGTGGAAATGTGTCTAGAAAGAGAGTTGATGATAGCAAATACAGTGTTTCGGAAGAAAGTCAAGCATAAGTACACATGGGAGAGGGTGGTGGAGGGAAGGTTGGTAGATAGAGCGCTAATGGATTATGTAGTGGTAAATAGGATTATGATAGGAAGAGTTAAGGATGTACATGTGCTAAGGGGAGAGGGTGGGAGAATATCAGATCATTTTTTGGTGGAAGGTAAGTTGAGAGTGGAGGATAGATGGAGAAAGAGGAAAGGGACAAAAGGTAGGGAGGTTCTTAGAGTGAACTCCTTGAATGAAAAGGAAAAGGAGAAGGAGTACGGAAAGAAGCTGAAGGAGGAGTGGGAGGGAGTAAAGGATGGAGTAGAGATGGGTGTGGAGGAGGAATGGGGATGATTCAAGGAGGGAGTCATAAAGTGTGCAAAGATGGTGTGTGGAACAAGAAGGACAGGGGGAAATAGAAGAAAGGGTAGTGAATGGTGGGATGAGGAAACAAAGAAGGTTGTAGAAGAGAAGAAGCGAGCATTCACAGATTGGTTACAAAAGAGGACGAGGGAGTCATATGAGAGGTACAAAGAAAAGAAAAGAGAAGTAAAGCAAAAGGTAAAGGTTGCAAAGAGGAGAGCAGATGTGAAATGGGGTAAGAGTATGACAGAAAATTTTGAAAGTAATAAAAAGATGTTTTGGAAAGAAATTAAGTGAGGAAGAGGAGGCGAATCAAGTAGAGAAGAAAAGGTAAAAGGTGCAAATGGAGAGATGATAATGGAAGAGAAGGCAGTAAGGGGAAGATGGGCAGAATATTTTAGGGAGTTGCTAAATGTGAAGGAGGATAGGGAAGGAAAGATAGCTGCAGTGGGAAATGCGAAGAAAATGAGAGTGATGAGTGAGGAGAATGGAGGAGAAATAAGGAAGGATGAGGTGAAGGCAGTTGTTAAGATGATGAAAGCAGGTAAGGCACCTGGTCTGGATGGATGCCATGCAGAATGTCTGAAAAAGGGAGGTCAAGTGATGGTGGACTGGTTGGTGAGGTAATTTAATGTTTGCTGGAGAGAGGGTAGAGTACCGGAGGACTGGAGGAGTGCCTGTATAGTTCCACTTTACAAGGGAAAAGGGGACAAGTGTGAATGTAGTAGTTTCAGAGGGATTAGCTTGTTAAGTGTAGTTGGGAAGGCGTATGGGAGGATCTTGATTGAGAGGATTAGGAGAGGAAAAAAAGGAGTAATTGGTGAGGAACAGTGTGGATTTAGGACAGGTAGAGGTTGTGTAGATCAGATCTTTGTGGTAAGACAGATATGTGAGAAAGCTATAGGAAAGGGGAAGGATGTTTTTTTGGGCTTTTATGGATCTGGAAAAGGCTTATGATAGGGTAGACAGAAAGGCACTGTGGGAGGTTATGCAGATTTATGGGATAGGAGGAAAGCTTTTGGGAGCTGTCAAGAGTTTTTATGAGAGTAGTAGAGCTTGTGTCAGGATTGGAAATGGAGAGAGTGAGTGGTTTGAGGTAAAGGTGGGACTTCGTCAGGGATGCGTTATGTCGCCCTGGCTGTTCAACTTATACATGGATGGGGTGGTGCGAGAGGTGAATGCTAGGGTAGTGGGTCAGGGATTGGAGATGGTTAAAGAAAATGGAGAAAAGTGGGAGGTGAGCCAGCTGTTGTTTGCGGACCACACTGCGCTTGTGGCAGGATCGGAGGAGGGATTGAGGAAGCTGGTGGCAGAGTTTGGGAGAGTATGTGATAGAAGAAAGCTAAAGATAAATGTGGGTAAAAGTAAGGTGATGAGATGTACAAGGGGTGAAAGTGGCAGTAGACTGGAAGTGAACATTAAGGGAGAGCGACTGGAGGAAGTGGATAGTTTTATATACTTGGGTGCAAGTGTAGCAGGAAAAGGTGGAGTGAAGGTGGAGGTAGAATGTAGATTGAGAGAAGCGAGTAAATGCCTTGGTGGATTAAAAAGTGTGATGAGGAATAGATATTTAGGAATGGATGCGAAGAGGAGACTGTATGAAGGAGTGATTGCGCCAACAGCACTGTATGGGGCAGAAACGTGGAACATAAGAGAAGAAGAGAGAAGGAGTTTGAATGTGTTTGAGATGAGGTGTCTGAGAAGTATGGTGGGGGTTACTAGGCTGGATAGAGTGAGAAATGAGGAGGTGAGGAGGAGAACAGGGGTGAAAAAGGAGCTGGGAGATAGGGTTGATGAAAGAATATTAGGATGGTTTGGACACATGGAAAGAATGAGTGAAGAAAGACTAGTAAAAGAGGTATGGAAGGCAGATGTGGAGGGAGTGAACATGAGGGGACGTCCTAGGATGAGGTGGATGGATGGGGTGAAGGGGGCTTTGGGGAAGAGGGGAATGTCTGTTGAGGAAGGAAGGGAGAGGACGGAAGACAGAGGTGAGTGGAGAATGGTTGTATATGGATGATGTTGTGATTGCATGAGGAGGAATGGGCAGGGGGTGTTGGGTGAGGTAGTATGTGTGAGCAAATTTTGACGCAGCCCGAAGGGATTTCTCCCCGTCCTCTCCTTATATGCAAGGGGGGACGGAGAGGGGGGGTCGCCGATTAAATGAAGCGGCCTTGCTGTGGATGTGCTGTGTCTTGCGACACTGCTTCTGACCCAGGGCGGTGGGCAAGGTGCAGGGATGACCCGTCATCCAGGAGGTGCTCAGATGAGAGGGAGGGTGGGAGGGGTGTGGAGTGTATTTAGGGATAAAATGGGTGGGAGTGATGTTATGCCTTTCCCTTTTTGGCTACCTCCCTTGTAAGGGGGAAAAAGCCTTGGTATATGTATGTATGTAAATAGACATCCACAATAGTATTGCTTCGCCAACATCTGTATCAAAGAAAGTAATTGCCTTCTATTTTTGGCCAACATTGTGCTATTTCTTTCTGGGATGTCACATGATTTCCCTCCTTCTCAGTCACACCCTCATCCTCACCCTCACCGTCACACTTTTCCCTTTTCCCTCTTCTCTGGTGGCAAGGTCAAACCGATTTCGATTACGTATACATGTATGTATGTATGTATGTATATATGTATGTATGTATGTATGTATGTATGTATGTATGTATGTATGTATGTATGTATGTATGTATGTATGTATGTATGTATGTATGTATGTATGTATGTATGTATGTATGTATGTGTGTATGTATGTATGTATGTGTGTATGTATGTATGTATGTATGTATGTATGTATGTATGTATGTATGTATGTATGTATGTATGTATGTATGTATGTATGTATGTATGTATGTATGTATGTATGTATGTATGTATGTGTGTATGTATGTATGTATGTATGTATGTATGTATGTATGTATGTATGTATGTATGTATGTATGTATGTATGTGTGTGTATGTATGTATGTATGTATGTATGTATGCATGCATGTATGTATGTATGTATGTATGTATGTATGTATGTATGTATGTATGTATGTATGTATGTATGTATGTATGTATGTATGTATGTATGTAAAAGGCTCGTAGATATAGGTAGATAAATGAGGTAGAAAGAAGGGTAAACTGGCGCGGGTTACATTTGTATTGGATCGGCTGTTTTGTAAACAGCTGTTCGGTGGCAAGACGAGGAATTTTATTGCTTCGCTCTCAGCGTTGTGTTTATAGACAAGGGCTGGGGACTCAATTTTGTTGCTTTTATTGCTGGTGTAACCTAAGTCAGAGTGCAGTGAATTCGACATTGTTTGAGTAGGCAGTATTGCATACGGAGTTGTAACTGTGGAGGGGGAGAGAATTTGATTGATTCACGATTGTAAGATCACGCCCTTAGGGGAAGGTTCATAATTATAACATTAAAGGTCATTGGACTAAGGAAATCATGGCGTTACTGCAGGACTGATCTACGACTCAAACTGAGTGTTATTGACGGGATTTCCTTGCAAGAACTTTGTAGAGAGCTGTGTACTAAAATTAACAGTAGATATATATAGAAGAAAAGATACAAAATTTATTCACCTCGATTGAAGACTCTAACTGAAGGAAAATAAAATAAAAGTGGACAATTGGAGGTATAGAGCCTACCAATTAAAATTGCGAATGACTAATCACATACATCACACAGTGACAGTAGTAAGAATTTGGAAAAAGCGAAGAGAAGAGGAGGTAAAAATGGTGGCATCGGTGAGATGAAGCGAATGAAACGCAACGCTACTAACGAAGAGACTGGTGATTAAAATCAGTGCAAAATACTACATCTAAAGAAGTTAGTGTCAAAATACGGCTACGAGTGTACGAGCACACCGATTTACAGGACTACGCAGTGCATAAAACCACGCAGAGCACCCAACCCCGCAGTACACGCAATCACGCAGTGCACGCAAACACGCAGTGCACGCAAACATGCAGTGCACGCAACCACGCAGTGAACGCAAACACGCAGTGCACACAACCACGTAGTCCACGCAACCACGCAGTGCATCACCCAACCACACAGTGCACGTAACCACAGAGTGCACGCAACCAGGCGCTGCACACAACCACGCAGTGCACGTTGACTACGAGGGATAAACTAGTGAACGAGAGGACTACTACGAGGACGAGCTAGAGAACGAGGGACTACTACGAGGACGAGCTAGTGAACGAGGGGACTACTAGGAGGACGAGCTAGTGAACGAGGGGACTACTAGGAGGACCAGCTAGTAATCGAGGTTTTACGACATGAAGTTATTACTTCGCAAACAAACATTCCAAAGTAGTCCACGCAACCACGCAGTGCACTCAACCACACAGTAAACACAACCACGCAGTGCACGCAACCACGGAGTGCACGCAACCACGCAGTGCACGCAACCACGCAGTGCATGCTGACTACAAGAGACGAGCTAGTGAACGTGAGGATTACTACGAGGACGAGCTAGAGAATGAGGGACTACTACGAGGACGAGCTAGTGAACGAGGGACTACTACGAGGACGAGCTAGTGAACGAGGGGACTACTAGGAGGACCAGCTAGTAATCGAGGTTTTACGACATGAAGTTATTACTTCGCAAACAAACATTCCAAAGTTTTCGGGGGAAGAAAATACACTGAGAGTCAATAGGTTTGTCAGCCTGGTCGACACATTGTAATCACTAAAAATAGAACAGATAAAAAAAGGAAAGTAAAAAATCTAAAAGAAAATGTAGATCCTGAGAAGGGTAGGGTAGGCTTATGATAAATTTCCAGCAAATAGATGTCAACCAATATGAAGCTTATAAGAAGGCATTCATTAAACATTTTAAGTCAAAGTGTGATCAAGATCCTATTAGGTTTTTGGTTAGAATGATAAAGAAAGTAAAAACAAATGAATCAAACATAGAATATTTGGCAAAATTAGACAGATGGTCTAAGGACACAATATCTATGTTGAAGGATTCAGATTGGATAGAAAGATCTAGTGACAAAATAAAAGTTTCTCAGAATTTGCATTATTGGTACATAATGAGGATGAGATAACTACAGAAAAGCTGTATAAAGATCTCAAACAAACAATGGTTTTGGGGGAGATAGATTACCTTCTTCAAGGTTATGGTGAAAATAACGCAATTAGTCCATATGTCATGACAGTGGGAATGCAACAACAGAGAGAAACTAGTTAATTCTAGGAGTAATTACAGAAACAGAGGATCTAAACATAGAGTTAGAAGTACGTCAAGGAATGATAGAATTTAATGTTACAATTGTAATAAATGGGGGCATAAAATACAAGAGTGTTATTATGAAACTATTTGTAGAAACTGCAAATATGAGGGTCATGATGAGTATCATTAAAAACCCACCTTTCTGTTTGTACCACCAGAGAATAGGACATAGAACACAGGATTATAGAACAATGCCAATTTTTCGTATTCATCCAGAAACAGGAATAAAACCTCCAGACACAAGATAAAACAACACTACAGAGCTAACAATAGCAATGCAAATAGACACCATTGTGTTAGGAAAAGAGTGACAAGTGTGAAAGAAAATGCTAACATCAAAGACAACTATGAATTGACTATAACAATTGAAAGTACTTCTGTAGGACTCCTCATCGCGGTAGAGTGTTCAATAAACCTGTTCAAACATTTATTGATGCAGGATCTGTAGTCAATGTTATAAATAAATTTGAAACCGAGAGTGAAAATATTAGAACCAATTAATTACTCATTGCAAGGAGTAACAGGATATCAGTTAAAAAGATTAGGTAAGGTTGAGTTAGAGATCATCTTATATATAAATGAGCACTTGCACATTCCAGTGATAGTTGTAGAAGAATCTGTTTTCCAGGAGATTTATTGATAGGATTTGCAACTATAAGAAAAGAGGCCATGATAATATGTCCTGCTCAGTTAGGGATCTTAGTGCAATTACAGTTAATGCCATTTTAAATCAACCAGACTTAGAGCCAGTATCTGTAATAAGATAATATCTTGAAATAGATAAGGAAGATAACAATGCAAGATTGAATGATATCGGGGCAAAGTGGCCCAGATCAACAAAAAATATAAAGTCTCATACAATGAACACAACTCAGATGTTCAAGAAATCCTAGAAATTTCTCATAATTTATCAACTTCAAATAAAGCTTTGCTAATTTTGGAAGGTGGCGAAATAAAGTCGACATCATTACACTCCTGAGCAATTAACAGGGCTGAAATGCAGTTGAGAGGAGTCACTGTAGACTCTGAAATTTTAATCATCCTAGAATTGATTAGGATAAAAAGTTTGAAATTGGACTCAGGGATTTATAAGACAAACAAGAACATGGTAGAAATATTAGTGATTAGTACTTTGAATAAAGACATAGTTTAAATAAAGGTACACAAATAGGATGTTTTCAAGTTTGTACAAAACCCATTAAGATTTTAAATGAGAGTACTGAGGGGGTGGAATCACCAACTTCATTAATCTGCTCAATTCAGGAAATAACAGATTTGGAAGAGAAATGCAAGAATCAACTAGAACCTACTAATCGTCCTAAGTTGGATAAAAGCTTAGTTGCATTGCTCTTGAAGTACAATAAAGCAATTGTTTTACTGGGGGACGCCTTGGGCAAAACAACTGTTTTAAAACATCAGATCAAATCAAAACCAGGGATTTGACATATCTATATACCTGCCTACGGATTACTACATGCCAAATTACCCATTGTAAATAAATTGATCACTAAAATGTTATCGCAGGATATTATTGAACAGAGTAAAAGTGAATGGGATTTTCCTTTGATTCTGATGCCAAAATCAGATGGTACCATGCGTCCAGTTATTGATTATATGGAATTGAATAAACAGACTGTACCCAATAGATTACCGTTACCGGTAATAGGAGATATACTTAGAAGCTTGGGAACCGAGAATAGGTATTTTATCACTATAGATAGCAAGTCTGCGTTCCGACAGATCGAGCTGCATGAAGACTCACGAGAATTCACAGCATTTTCCACACCAACGGGGCACTATGCGTTCAAACGAATGCCATTTGGGTTATGCAATAGTCCATTAACTTACATGAAATTAATGAATACATTTTTAGATGGGTTGTTAGGAAACACTGTCAGTATATTTCTAGACGATATTCTAATACTTTCCCAAACGGCGGTTGAGCACTTTAAGAAATTAGATTTGGTATTCTTAAGAATAGTTGAAAGAAGATTGAAAGTAAAATTTGACAAATGTAAGGTTTTGCAGGACAGTGTTATCTATTTAGGACATAAAATAGACAGGCATGAACTTGGTAAAGTAAATTCAAAGGTAGAAGCAGTAAAGAACTATCCAGTTCCGAATAATGTAGAAAAAGTTAGAAGTTTCTTGGGATTGACAGGATATTATAGGAAATTTATCCAGAGATATGCAAACATAACTAATCCAGCAAGTTCTTTGTTGAGGAAAGATTCAAAGCTCATTTAGTAACCTGCACAACAGCAAGCTTTTGACAAGTTGAAAGATAAACTTACTAGTTCTCCAGTTCTCATATTTCCAAACTATGATAAGGAATTAATTCTTTGTACTGATGCGTCTGACATAGGGTTATGAGGCATACTAATGCAAGAGAGAAATGGAATATTTATAAGGTAAGTTGAAAGATAAACTTATAGTTCTCCAGTTCTCATATTTCCGAACTATGATAAGGAATTAATTCTTTGTACTGATGCGTCTGACATAGGGGTATGAGGCATACCAATGCAAGAGAGAAATGGAATACTTAAACAGATAGCTTACACATCGAGACTTTGTAATAGTGCAGAGAGGAACTACTCCATAACAGAGAAACCTTAACAGTGATATATTCATTAGAAAGATTTAGAGATATGATACTGAGATATCAAATCAGAGTGTGGACTGATCATACAGCTATTCAGAACTTATTTAAGCATAAGAACCTTAGGGGCAGATTACCCAGGTGGTTTACTACACTTCAGTGTTATGAGGTTAAGTTTGAATATATTCTGGGATGTTGCACCAGATGCACTACCAACATTAAATTTGATCAATTTCATCTGTATCATAGAATATAGATGAACTGGTGACATTAGATGCGGAAATGATAATAAACGAACAAAGAAAAGATAAGACTTGTGAAAAAGTAGCCCAGAATTTGATGAACCCAAGAGAAGAATTATATAGGTTATTTAAGATACATAAAGTAAATACTCTGGTGAATCATACTCGGGCAATGGAGTTGTAGAGAGGTTAAATGAGAAAATTATTACATGTCTTAGAGGTTTGATAAGCCCACATAATATAACTTGGGATAGTTGGATTATTTGTGTTAAATGTACCCTAAACAACCAAATTGATACTGCTGCAGGAGAAACACCCCAGTTTATTATTTTTGGGGAAGACAAAATTCCCCCATATGAAATCTTGATTGCAGAACAAAAACCTGTGTATGATATAGATGATTACATCTCAAATAAAATACATACATTTCAACTTATATATCAAAGAGTTGGTGAACACATGAAAGAGTGTACACAAAAGATAAAAAATCAACAACGCAAAATAGCACATAAACAGAATTACAAATAGGAGATTTGGTCATGGTCAAATTACATATAACCCATAATAAACTTTCACCAAGGTATTGAGGTCCATATAAGATTATTGATTTTGCAGGTGGAAATAAATACAAGATTTTACACTTAGAAACTAGGGAAGTGTCAATTAGACATGTAGATGATTTAAAATGACTAAGATAGAACTTGATAATGATGAGGGAGAAGAAACATAGAATATAAATGCTATTAAGGAATATGTTAGTAGTTTTGGATATCAGGAATATGTATATAGTATCATTTGTGAGTTGAGAATTAATGTTGATCATTTTTACAGATAAGACAGGATTATTATTGATATGTATGGTGCATGCTGAGATGGGACCTACTGTGTGTCAGACAGATGTGCTACCTGGAGCCTTGGTCAGTCATGAAGATCTAGAGTCTTGTCATTATATAAGAACAACGCCAATAAATATTAAAAGGTATTTTTCTTTTGTGCTCTGTGAAGCAATGAAAATTCTTATTTAGCTTCACTACCGTTTCCTAGGCAAAAAAGTTGAGTTATTTGTTAAACCAAGTTACATACCCAGAAATTCATATATCCTAAGTTGAAGTCAGTTGAGGGTACTATCTCATTTATGGCAAGTGTGAAACAAATGTGAAATTAAGCAGGGACACACTCCACTATTGTTAATATCTGTAATACTATGCATATAACCTTTGTAACATACCTCACGGATACATAACTCACCATCTTTGAAAATGTGAATACATCTTCCATTGAGATCTAACACAAACAACTCTCCTCTTATTTTAATTGTTGCTGCTCTTAATAAAATTTCATAACCAGAAGAAAGAAGACATAAATATTATTTAACGCTTTTTTCCTGATTTTGTTATTGGGAAATTATGACATCTTCAGACCTTGGTAGTAATGAGTTTTGCGAATCATTTTATCGCATCAAATTTATATCTGTTTTTTTTTTGTTTTTTTTGGGGGGGGGATCTTTTTAAAAGTCAGTATACATTTGGTGTTACAGACATATGTACATTTTTGAGGGGTTACTTATTTCTCTGTATAACATATTTTGGGTTACCATTAACTTGATGACATATATTAAAGGATATTTCATTTAGCCTTGTTTAGACAGTTAATGCAGAAATAGTTCCTTGTATGACCTGCTAACTCACTTAATGTTGTATATGCCGAGATCGGTAAGAGGGTAGTAGAAAATAATTGGCCGGGACGACCAAGTGGTATCTACCGCGCCCTGTAAGAGGCTCGTAGATATAGGTAGACAAATGAAGTAGAAAGAGGGGTAGATCGGCTAGGGATACATTTTTATTGGATTGGCTGTTTTGTAAACAACTGTTCGGGGGCGAGAGGGCGAGACATTTCATTGCTTCGCTCTCAGCGTTGTGTTCATAGACAAGGGCTGGGGACTCGATTTTGTTGCTTTTATTGCTGATGTAAATTAAGTCAGTGTGCAGTGAATTCGAGATTACTTGAGTAGGCAGTATTGCATGAGGAGTTGTAACGGTGGATTTGATTGGAGAAAGGTGGAGGAGGAGAGAATTCAATTGGTTCACGATTGTAAGATCCTTAGGGGAGATTGTAAGATTGTAAAACCCTTAGGGGAGGTTCATAAGTATAACATTAAAGGTCACTGGAGCAAGGAAATCATGGCATTACTGCAGGACTGATCTACGACTCAAAGTGAGTGTTATTGACGGGATTCCTTTGCAAGAATTTTGTAGAGAGCTGTGTACTAAAATTAACAGAAGATATAGAGGAAAAGATAGAAAATTCATTCACCTCGATTGAAGGCTCTACCTGAAGGAAAATAAAATAAAAGTGGACGATTGTAAGAATTTGGAAAAAGTGAAGAGAAGAGGAGAAAATGTATGTATGTATGTATGTATGTATGTATGTATGTATGTATGTATGTATGTATGTATGTATGTATGTATGTATGTATGTATGTATGCATGTATGTATGTATGTATGTATGTATGTATGTATGTATGTATGTAAGTATGTATGTATGTATGTATGTATGTATGTATGTATGTATGTATGTATGTATGTATGTATGTATGTATGTATGTATGTATGTATATATGTATGTATGTATGTATGTATGTATGTATGTATGTATGTATGTATATATGTATGTATGTATGCTTGTATATATGTATTTTTATTTTTTACCTCTGCCCAAAGCAGAATAAAAATCTCAGGCGATATCCTTCATCTACCAAGTAGATCATCAACCGCGCTGGCTTAGTCAACCTAAGAATCCTACGCTCACCGTTTGAGCATCCTCCAAATTCCCAGAAACTCCTCCTCCTCCTCCCCTTCCTCCTCCTCCTCCTCCTCCTTCTCCTCCTCTTGCTCCTCTTACTCCTCCTCTTCTTCCTCCCCCTTCCCAACTTCCTATCCTCTAGTCTAGACCCTTGTTCTATAATAATTATTCTGGTATCCCTCCTTATAGTCGCTCTATAACTCTGTATTTATTCGGTTTAGTAGTCCATGAGGAAGAGGAAGGAGAAAGTAGATTTATATTTGTATTTATATCCAGTTTCCTTCTCCACGTCCTCGAGTGCTGCCCTACTTATGCTCACCGCTTATGAAATGCTGTTCGCTCGCCCCGTCTTAGGTGCCCTCCATTTCTCTCTTGCCCTCTCCTCCCTTTGCCCTCGCCCTCCTCCTCTTCCTCCCTCCTCCTCCTCCCCTCCATCCCGGAACACACGGTGACTTTTTTTTTTTAATCGCCTTTGTCTTCATTTGTTTCTTTCTTATAGAATATCGCCTATAGTCACTGACTTCCCTGACTTCTCTCTCTCTCTCTCTCTCTCTCTCTCTCTCTCTCTCTCTCTCTCTCTCTCTCTCTCTCTCTCTCTCCTCTCTCTCTCTCTCTCTCTCCCCTCTCTCTCTCTCTCTCTCTCTCTCTCTCTCTCTCTCTCTCTCTCTCTCTCTCTCTCTCTCTCTCTCTCTCTCTCTCTCTCTCTCTCTCTCTCTCTCTCTCTCTCTCTCTCTCTCTCTCTCTCTCTCTCTCTCTCTCTCTCTCTCTCTCTCTCTCTCTCTCTCTCTCTCTCTCACAAGGATTGTGAAGGATTACAAAGGTGGAGCATGCCGACAGGAGACCTTTTGGTCCATAACATGGTATGTATGTATCTATAAACAAACAAAAATAATATTAATATAAATAATAATAAATAAAGAATCAATAGGTAAAGTGAAATAATAAACAAGTAAATAGTTAATAATAATAAATGGATCGATAAATAATAATATATGACAATCAAATAAATAATAATAAACAAACATACAAATAATAACAAACAAATAAACAAATAATATAAAATAAATGGCAGGCATTACAACATCTTGCTTAAGTGTTTATCTAAACGAGTCTTATAGCTTCGTGACTGAACTACATTGCACAGCTTCTCCAGGAAGTATATTCCACTCACTAATTACATGGTTGGCGATGTTGTTTCTATCCACTTCCAAATTAAATCTATTCCCTAACAGTTTAAGACCATTATTTCTTGTCGGATTCTCATTCACTGTGAAAATTCTGTCACTTTTGATGTTGTCAATTTCCTTTGGAATCTTAAAGACCTGTGTCAAGTCTCCTCTGAGTCTACGCTTTTTTAGGGAAAATGGATTCATATTTTAGTTGGTTTTCGTATGATATATTTTTTATATTTAGAATCAGTTTTGTGGCTCATCGTTGTACTTTTTCCAATCTGCCAATGTCTTTAATGACATTCGGTGACCATACGGAAACAGCATATTCCAAATGTGGACGAACTAACGATTTATATAGCTTGTTAATGCGAGATGGACTTTTGAAGTCAAAAGATCGCGCAATCAGTCCTAGAATCTTATTTGCTTTCTTAGAGACTGAAATACACTGCTTAGATGATTTGAGATCGTTACTGATAATTACGCCGAGATCCTTTTTACTACCCACTTTTGTTAACAAAATCCAAATAACTTGTATTCGCACCTACTTGCATTTATTTGTGTTAAATTTCATTAGCTACTTTTCAGACCATAGCTGTAGTTTATCTAAATCTTCTTGAATATCTAACTGGTTTAAGTGATTATTTTCTATTCCGCACAGTTTTGTATTATCAGCAAATTTTGAGACAAATTTCAGTCCGTGGTCTATATCATTTATTCTAGATACACAAGTATCTATTCTAAATTTTTTTACCAGTTTTAATCTAAGTTGTGATCACTACTCGGAACTGGTTATCATGCTTTCGCGGCTAGTGATCAATAGATCGAGTAAATTCCATGTCTCATGGGCTCTTTTACATGCTGAACTAAGTAATAGTTACCGAGAAAATCTATCAAGCCACTACCTATATAGCCATGTTCAAGGGTCATCCAATCAACGTCAGTAAAATTGAAATCACCCATTATCAATAAGTCTCGGTTGCAGAAACTAGAGAGTTCTTGAATCAACAGTTTGTCGTCTGCTAATGATAATGTTTTTGGCCCAAGGTTGTGGATAGTGGCAGCTCCGCTTGGGGAAGACAGTCGCTGACAGCAACTGCGACCTCCTTGTTTCGTAGGTGGGTAGAGATCTTTGTCCTTATCGGAGTGCTTGCTTACAGTCTGTGTTTCAATAGTTCTGTACGTTTTCTTAACTGCAGAAGCATAGGGAGTTGTTCCGGAGGGACTAGTCGGGGTAACTTGTCTTTCCATCACACGCTTCCGTGCTTCGTAGAAAGAGATGCCACAAGTTGCTTTCTCGGTACAAATTTCTTTTTTCTATTTTGAAGGTGGGACAATCTCGGGAGGTGGATGCATCTGTAGGATGTTCGCCTGCACACTTACCGCACACGATCGTTTGGCTATGGCAAAACTTAGCGAGGTGACCATATTTGAAACACTTATTACAGCGCAAAGGGTTGGGGATATATGGCCGTACTGAGACATGGATATATCCAATTTTGACATGGTCAAGGAGGTTTGTGGAGTTGAAAGTGAGGATAATAAGGGGCATGTTCACTCGCATATTCTTTTCCCGATCCAGTCGCGTTATGAATTTGACATCCAGAACCCCTTCATTTTTCATTTCCTCGAGGATGTCAGACTCATCCATGGTCATCAAATCTCTGCAGTGGATTACTCCTCTGCAGGAGTTGAGTGTCTTAGGGAGGGAGGCAACAACATCGAAGGCATGAAACTTAAGCAAGTCGCGTGTAGCTTTCCCAGAGTTGGTGGTACCTTGGAGGTCTCCGCTTCGAAGTTTCCTAACCTGGTTAATATCACCAGTATAAAAAACAGACATTTTTTCAGAATAAAGGGATTGAGTTCAGCTAATCGGGTTTGGTCAGAGTGGAGAAAAACATGCCTAGCCTTATCCGGGTCGATATTAGGGTCGGCAGGGGAAGTGTTTTTCGTTTGCAGAGGTGGAGTTGAAGACTCCATTCTACACGTTGGGGTGGGGAACAAGCACCTTGGTACAAAAGAAATGTGCTCAGAAGAGCCAAAGGGGACAACACTATACGGGTCACATAATTCCTTGGCGACTGGCGACTGGCGACTGGCGACAGCCGCGTGGAATGACACGCTGTGTGTCCAGTGGGGACGAGGTCTACATTACTCTAAACTAGGATAGAATGATACTAGATATCGCCTGGCCGGACGATCGAGGAGTCTCACGAGTCAGCAAGGACTCGTGCGGATCCGGGAGACCTACGAAAAGATGGAAAGGTCAAAGAGAGAAAGAGCTGGGAAATGCCCAGAAGTGGGTAGCAGTGTTAACTGCCAAGATGAAAGCCATCAAACGTTGCGTTGGATTATAAGAACTAGTCAACTCTAGAGAGTACACCTAGCAAGTATGACTGTCCTTGTGCAATTACCGACTGTCTGCTCCTAAATGCTACTGACGTCTGTGGTGTGGACGATGCCGAGTCTATTTTTTTTTTTTTTTTTCTAAGGCTATCG
>NC_134782.1:75684328-75701828 GCF_046742065.1 Oratosquilla oratoria | reverse complement strand
TAGAATAAAATAACTTTAATAGATTATACAATCCTTTATTTTCATAATTAATTCAATTCTTATCAAAGCACTTATTTATTTATCTACTTGTCTACTTGTCTATTAGTTTACCTATTTATTTGAATACAAATTTATACCAGTATATATATATACACATTTATACATATGTATATGTACATATATATACATACATATATACATATATATATACACATATATACATATGTATATATATATATATATATATATATATATGTGTGTGTGTGTGTGTGTGTGTGTGTGTGTGTGTGTGTGTGTGTGTGTGTGTGTGTGTGTGTGTGTGTGTGTGTGTGTGTGTGTGTGTGTACACACACATATATATATATATATATATATATACACATATATATATATATATGTATATATATATTATATATCTATATACATATATATATATATATACAGTAGCCAAATTGCCCGCGCGTTGCTGCGAGTTTATGAATGATCCCTGACCTAACCATACCCCACCTAACTTTAACCCTTAACCCTAACCATTTTTTTTAATGAAATATAGTTATCCAAATATCTGGAGTGATAGGGTATCAAAATATATATGGTTATGGGGGTCTATCTTCAAAGTCCTAGGAGTTCGGAGAGTTAGTGGAAAAATACACGTGACGTTTGATACCGTCTTGGTAACCAACAAGTATGGGACAATTGCTCATAGCTTATATTACAATCTAAATAATTTTGAAATTTCATGGCAAATATAACTATCTAATTTGTACAAACCTTGATGGAGATAAAAATTTATTCCCTTACTAGATTTTATCAAACTGCATTCAATTAAATTTCTTTCTGTGATGTTGTTGTTGTTGTATGTGATGACTTTAGCGTTATCCCAGTCAACTGGGTGGTTAAAATGGTTCATGTGGTTGAATATGCCGCTAGATTGGTTTCCCTCTCTAACGTATTTCTTTTGTTGATTGATTCATGTTTTGAGTGTTTTAGCAGTCTGACCAACATAAAACTGATTACATGATTTACAAGGTATTTTGTACACACACCCTTTATCACTATTGGCAGAATTATCTATGAGCAATTGTCTTACAGTGTTCTTATTGTTAAAAACTACATTAATATTGAATGTACGTAATATATTTGGAATGTTTTGCAGGTTCTCTTAAAATGCGATAGAATTAGCAAGTTATTCATATAGACTTTTTTTTTTTTTTTTTTTTAGACGGGGTTGTCCTAGATGACGAGTCATCCATGTTTCTTGCCCACTGCTCCATGTTTCCCTGCATCTTAACAAGTGTTCACAGATCGGCAAACCGAATCAGACTGGTTCCACCACGTTCACCTACAAATATAGAAAATTGCCAATTAGTCATTTAATAGAATATATGTATGTATACTTCACCATGAAGTAGTATTTTGATCAAATTATATTCAATGTCTCTCCTGACATTTTCTCATTACCTATTGAATGGAGGAGTATATGTGTGTGTGTGTGTGTGTGTGTGTGTGTGTGTGTGTGTGTGTGTGTGTGTGTGTGTGTGTGTGTGTGTGTGTGTGTGTGTGTGTGTGTGTGTGTGTGTATGCGCGCACGCGCGTATGTGTATTTATGTCTTTATTGACCGATTGCTTTTGTATTCATCCATTTATTTACTTATTACCTATCAATATAGTTTATACCTTTGTTTATTTATCTATTCATTTATTTATTTTGTACTTATCTATTCAACTTATTTACTTATTCATTTATCTATTCATTTTTTCATTCATTTATTCATTCATATATTTATTTATATACTTTTTCTAATTTCCTATTTTCACTTTTTTGTCCAAAGAAAATGGTGACAAACATAACGACCATTTCGACCTCATAAATTGGTTGAATACATGAGTCTTCATCTCTCCATAACCTAAGGACAAAAATAATTTCCACAAAGCTGAAATTTGATCTCAATACGCAGCATGTAAACTAAAAAATTTGAATTAACTACGAGTTGACAGTTCATGAGGAGAAAGGATGCGTCCAGATTATGTTTGCAAGTTCAATTAGTGGGGGTAATCAGAAATTTATATAACGATCACTATCCCTGGTTAAAACAGGGAGAGTATGCGATAACCAACAACAACACCGGACAGTAGGACACCGGCCTAAGCCACATAGAAAACGGTAGACTATTGTAACAAGACTTGTTAGGGGACAATGACGGGTACATACCCTTAGGTCCTGTTCATGCTAGCGATTTGGACCGCGCGGAAACAGCAGTGGTACGGCATAGTCAAAGAAAAAAATGCGCTCTTGTGTATGAACGCCTCCACTGACATACATTGTAACTGGACCGCCGCGGTTCAAATCCTGGCGGTTGAAACCGCTAGTGTGTACAGGGGCGTAGTGGTCCCGCAAGAGGGACGTCAAAGAGAATCATCTCCCTGGTGGTGCAGCCCTGAGAGGTTGACACTCGGTCACTAGACTAAACTCAAAATCTCTGGCAATTTAAACTACATTCTCTCTTTTTTCACTTAGGAAGAGCTGAGAACCGGTGACTGATCTATTTTTCCTATTACTTTTATCCAGTGATATAGTAACGCCCCCACACTAATACAACACAAAATATTCCTAAGTTCCTTCCCAAGAAGATCTATGGGAATGTTTGAGGAACGTTGCCAGCATGTACCTAAGAACATAAGAATAAAGGAAACTGCAAGAGACCATAAGGCCTACACTAGGTAGTTCCGTGTCCATTACAACCTGGCATCCCTATCCATAAAGTTGTCAAACCATTTCTTAAAACAACCAATAGTTTCAGCGCTCACTACGTGGTTACTAAGGCTATTTCATTCGTTGACCACACTATTAGTGAACCAGTTCTTGCCTATTCCCTTCTTAAATCTAAATTTTCCCAATCTAAGTCCATTACTGCGAGTCCTGCCCTGTTGTCTTAATACGGTGACCTTGTTTGCGTCACCCATAGTTAAAGACTTTGATCCATTTGAACACCTCTATTAGATCACCCCACACTCCTCGTAAGTTCAATTTCTAAACCTATGTATCATTTTGGTCATTATCCTCTTTACTGATTCTATTGAATAGATGTCCATTCTATAGACAGAGACCAAAGCTGTACCGCAGAGTCAAGGATGATTACCTCTGCACTTCTATTTGTAACCTTCCTAGCAATGAAACCTAATGCTTTGTTAGCTTTATTCTTGTCGCTAATGCACTGTTTCCTGAATTTAAGGTCAGGACCTACTAGAATTCCCAAGTCTCTCTCGCACTCAATTTTCTCTAAAAACGTGTTATCTAAGTTATATCTGCTTTCGGGGTTGTGTAGTTCTACGTTTAACACGCTGCACTTTGGGATATTGAAGTCCATTTGCCATTTCATCGACCAATTTGTTAAGATCTTCCCGCAGAATCTCGGCGTCTTCTCCTGACCTAATTAGGCGTCCTA
The DNA here is from genome assembly GCF_046742065.1 of Oratosquilla oratoria. Taxonomy (NCBI): domain Eukaryota; kingdom Metazoa; phylum Arthropoda; class Malacostraca; order Stomatopoda; family Squillidae; genus Oratosquilla; species Oratosquilla oratoria. The sequence continues at coordinate 75,698,382 of NC_134782.1, read as the reverse complement.
TTTTAGTGTCGCCCGCAAACTTACTAACATCACTATTAATCCCATTGTCCAAGTCGTTCATGTACATAATGAACAATAAGGGACCCAAAACCGAGCTCTGGGGAACTCCACTAGAAACATGTGTATGGGGTTTCGGGTTTCTGGTTGTTGTTTGCTTGCGCTTTTTTAACGATAAATGAATAGATAAAAAGCACATTTAAACGCCAACACAAATGGGTACTATCGATTTTTACACACACACACACACACACACACACACACACACACACACATACACATACGCACACACACACACTGACATACACAACTCATGGCGCAGTTGGTAGAGTTCCCGGCTGCCACTATGGCGGTCCGTGTTCGAATCTCGCTCAGGGCTAAAGTAATTTCAGTATCGCTGCGCTGCGGGTTGTTACTCCAACAATCGTGGGCGGGGAGTTTGTGGTGTGTGTGTGTGTGTGTGTGTGTGTGTGTGTGTGTGTGTGTGTGTGTGTGTGTGTGTGTGTGTGTGTGTGTGTGTGTGTGTGTGTGTGTGTGTGTGTGTGTGTGTGTGTGTGTGTGTGTGTGTGTGTGTGTGTGTGTTTAAGGTCATAGCATTACCCATAGGTCGGTCATATACGAGCTCTGAGCTCTCTTCCGGGAAGGAAATAGCTGTCGATCACGAGTCCAACACATGATCCAAAGACCATGATGAATCACTCACACACACACACACACACACACACACACACACACACACACACACACACACACACACACACACACACCCATAGATCGGTCATATGAGCTCTAAGCTCTCTTCTGGGAGGGAAATAGCTGTCGATCACGAGTCCAACACCTTATCCAAGACATGGCGAATCACACACACATACACACGCGCGGACACACACACACACACACACACACACACACACAAACACACACATACACACACGTACATATATATGTGCATACAGACACATGTACATACACGAGTACACACAAACACACACATACACCCAAACCGTGTTGAAAATAAATATATAAACAAATCAATAGATGAATAGATGAATGAACAGATAAACACCTAGTTGGTAATTTGGTCATAACATAGAACAGAGTGTGTCGAAATGAACCCGGGAATGGTAACACACAGCAGTAGCAATTAAACACAAAGACGGCCAGATCCACTAGAAATGAAATACATGCGAGGCTGCACACTACAACCATCAGTGTTAGTGTCTTGCCGCTGGAAACCTAATTAGTGCAAGTAGAAACCAGTTCGTACCTTAGTTACTTCTAGTTACGTAACTAGTAACTAGTGCTTCTTTATCGTGCACAACCTTTACCTATTTTACAGGGAGGTCCTGCACCCTCACCAACCACCCTCACCCATTACTACCACACAATTTAGCTGAATAAAATCGTCTATCGTCAGCGAGGTTTCCAGGGGGAGTAGACCAACCTCCTCGCCGTGCCTGTAGTTAGCGTTATTCGACAAGGAAGTGTTCTTGGGGTGAGTTCGAGATCGGTTCTACACGCCACAAGCTACAAATTTGTAACGAAAATGGACGAAGGGCACAAGATTAGAAATCGCACATTTTACCATTGCATCACGACACCCAGGATCAGTGACGAGTACCTGTAATTGGTGGTCCTCTTAGATGGACGTCGGATAGAAACGTCTCCCTTTCACCCACTTTCAAAACCTGTCAACATTATCCTCTCTATCTAGAGGTCCAACCCTATGGGACTGCACTCGGTCACCGAACTGGACCCAAGATATCTCTCATAAGTAGTCTTAACAAGCGGTGACTGATCCTCTCCTAATCCTCCTATAAGTCGATGGCACAGTAACACTCACACAACATAGACAATAGTCCATTTTTTTCCCCAAAGACATTTATGTAAGCCTGAGGACCGTTGCCAGCTGTTGAATGGCTGCGGGTTTCCAACCAGTGAAACTTGAGGCAATAATCATTGTTGATATCGTTATACTCGTAGTTATCATCGTCATTGTCATCATCTTTGCCATTGATATTATTGTAATTACTATTTTCAGAACACGTTACACACACACACACACACACACACACACACACACACACACACACACACACACTCACACACACACACACGCACGCACGCACGCACGCACAAACACACTCCTAATGTTTATTTTTCGGAATGTATAGACTATGTTCCCGAGTGACCGACAAAGGTTAAATCCAGTCCTTAGGAAAGTATAGTTTTGGCACAATGGAGAAAGAAAAAGAAGAAAAAAGATTAAATAAACCAACAAAGAGAGGGCTGGATGTGAGTAGAGTCGAATCACCAAGAGGAGTGATACCGAAGAGGAGATGTTTAAGAGATACACCGCAAACAACAGCTAGCTCACCTACCACTTTTCTCCATTTTCTTTAACCATCTCCAATCCCTGACCCACTACCCTTGCATTTACCTCTCGCACTACCCCATCCATGTATAAGTTGAACAGCCAGGGCGACATAACGCATCCCTGACGAAGTCCCACCTTTACCTCGAACCACACTCTCTCCATTTCTAATCCTGACAGAAGCTCTACTACCCTCATAAAAACTTTTGACACCTCCTAGAAGCTTTCCTCCTATCCCGTATATCCACAAAACCTCCCACAGTGCCTTTCTGTCTACCCTGTCGTAAGCCTTTTCCAGATCCATAAAAGACCAAAAAACATCCTTACCTTTTCCTATAGCTTTCTCACATATCTGTCTTACCACAAAAATCTGATCTACACAACCTCTACCTTTCCTAAATCCACACTGTTCCTCACCAATTACTCCCTCTGTTCCTCTCCTAATCCTCTCAATCAAGATCCTCCCATAAACCTTCCCAAATACACTTAACAAGCTAATCCCTCTGAAACTACTACATTCACACTTGTCCCCTTTTACCTTGTAAAGTGGAACTATACAGGCACTCCTCCAGTCCTCCGGCGCTCTACCCTCTCTCCAGCAAACATTAAATAACCTCATCAGCCAGTCCACCATCACTGTACCTCCTTTTTCTAGACATTCTGCATGGCATCCATCCAGACCAGGTGTCTTACCTGCTTTCATCATCTTAACAACTGCCTTCACTTCATCCTTCCTTATTTCTCCTCCATTTTCCTTACTCATCACTCTCATTTTCTTAGCATTTCCCACTGCAGCTATCTTTCCCTTCCTATCCTCATTCACATTTAGCAACTCCCTAAAATATTCTGCCCATCTTCCCCTTACTGCCTTCTCCTCCATTAACATCTCTCAATCTGCACCTTTTACCTTTTCTTCTCTACTTGATTCGCCTCCTCTTCCTCTCTTAATTTCTTTCCAAAACATCTTTTTATTGCTTTCAAAATTTTCTGTCAAACTCTTACCCCATTTTACATCTGCTCTCCTCTTTGCATCCTTTACCTTGTTCTTTACTTCTCTTTTCTTTTCTTTGTACCTCTCATACGACTCCCTCGTCCTATTTTGTAACCAATCTGTGAAAGCTCGCTTCTTCTCTTCTACAACCTTCTTTGTTTCCTCATCCCACCATTCACTACCCTTCCTTCTATTTCCCCCTGTCCTTCTTGTTCCACACACCATCTTTGCACACTTTGTGACTCCCTCCTTGAACCATCCCTATTCCTCCTCCACTCCTAGCTCTACTCTATCCTTCACTCCCTCCCACTCCTCCTTCAGCTTCTTCTTGTACTCCTTCTCCTTTTCCTTTTCATTTAAAGAGTTCACTCTAAGCACCTCCCTACCTTTTGTCCTTTTCCTCTTTCTCCATCTATCCTCCACTCTCAACTTACCTTCCACCAAAAATGATCTGATATTCCCCACCCTCTCCCCTTAGCACATGTACATCCTTGACTCATCCTAGCATAATCCTATTTACCACTACATAATCCATTAACGCTCTGTCTACCACCCTTCCACCCACCACCCTCTCCCATGTGTACTTATGCTTGACTTTCTTTCGAAACACTGTATTTGCTATCATCAACTCTCTTTCTAGACACATTTCCACCATCAACTCTCCACTACGATTCTTTCTTGGAACTCCACATTTCCCAACCACTCCATCAATTGGATCATTTCCTACCCTAGCATTAAGGTCTCCCAGTACTCTTACATTGACATTTCTCCCTAAATCCTCTATGCACTCATTTAAATCTATCCAAAAACCCTCCCTTTCTTCTACACTCTTCTCACTGCCAGGCCCATATACACTTACAAAAACCCACATCTCCTTTCCCAGTTTCACCTTCATCCACATTATCCTTGAGGAAACCTCCTTCCACTCCACTACACGTTTACCTATATCTTCACTTACTAGTATAGCCACCCCTTCCCTCCCTCGCCCTCTCTTCACTTCTGATAACCTCCCACTTACACTCCCAAACTTACACTCGCCCTTCCCTTTCAACTTAGTTTCACTCAAAGCCAACACATCCATCTTTCTTCTCACAAACATACTTCCTATCTCTTCCTTTTTATTCTCATCTGTACCACATCAGCGCACATTAAAAGACCCAAACCTTAGGGTGCTGGTCGGAAAACTCCTGGACCATCTTATGCCTTTACTTTTTTTTAGGAATGTCCCCTGTGGGGCTACAAGGAGAAGGATGCCTTGTCCCAATCTCCGTCCCTTTCTTCTCGTCTCTTACGATCCAAGTGGAAATACTTGGTGGCAGCATTCTTTCCCCCCACCACAGGTGTATAAATACCAAAGAGAAAAGGAGGAAAAAGAAATAGCAAAGGAAAATTTTAAAGCAATCCAAGACGAAGAGCAAAATTTTGACAAGGAAATTTATGATATTCACAGAATGGGCAAATACTCAAAATAAAAACAACATAGACCTCTGAAAATCAAATTAAGAACTCAAATGATAGTAGAGGAGATACTATCGAAAGCGGTTAAACTAGAAAACAGTGATAACTTCAGACATGTATGGATAAATAAAGAAGTGAGTAATGTGGAATAAGAGAAAGACAATGCTCTCAGAATTGAAGCCAACAATAGAAACAGGAAAAGAGCGAAGACGGAAAAAACGATTTTATTTATTTATTTATTTATTTTTTTTTTTTTTTTTTTTTATTTTTTTTTTTTTTTTTTTTTTTTTGAGAGAGAGAGAGAAAGAGTATTGGATCTGAGACTGAGAAAATAGTACATCAGAAAAATTAAAACGTAAATAAAAAAGAGAAGAAAATATGAAACTAAAAGTGGCTTACACAAATATGGATGGTATGATTTCTGGAATTAAAGAATTAAATGACTATCTGGAAATAGAGAAACCTGACATAATGGGAATTTTGGAGACAAAACTGAAAGGTCCTCTATCAACAAGTATGGTGGGACAAAGTCTACACAACCATTGGGTGAAAAATAGAACGGATAAACAGGAGGGAGTCATGATATTGACCAAAAAAAGGTTTGAATGTGACAAAGACAAATGAAGGCAAATATAATGTGCAATTAATTATGATTAAAGTTGTAAATAATAATATGAAAAGTAGAAATTTTTTAGTAGTATATGTGCCCCCAAAAACACAGGCCTGGTCTGATAGTGATCATTCCAAATTACTGGAAGACACAAAGAATGCTCTAATTGAGTTACTGAAAGAGGGTGGTAACATAGTAATTATGGGTAACTTTAACGCAAAGGAAATAATCTGGGAAGAAATGACAGTAAAGGGCGGAGAAGAACTCTGGAGCAACACGCTACGGGATTTGACTATCGAATATATCTTGACACAATAGGTTAAAGAAAATACTAGATATAGAAACAACGAAGAACCGTCGAAACTAGAGTTAATATTCACTTCTGAACCTGATATCGTGAACAAAATGGAGTATAAGACACTGAATCAAATGGATCAAACACTTGGAAGAGAACAAAATACTAAACCCTAAACAATTTTGCTTTAGAAATGGAAGATCGTGTACCACAAACTTAATTTGTTTTTATTCAAGATTAATAGAAATAATACAAGAAAGGTGATGGCTAGGCAGATTGCACCTTCTTGGACTTGCACAAAGCTTTTGACAAAGTACCACATGAAAAGCTAATAAGAAAAATTGAAATAATAGGAGGAATACAAGGTAAGCTACTGGAATGGATGAAAGATTTCTTGAGTGGGAGAAAAATGAGAGTGGTACTTAGAGACAAGAACTCGAACTGGGAAGATATGATAAGTGGCGTCCCACAGGGCTCTGTATTGGCTCCTTTAATGTTTGCCATATATATAAATGATATGGATGAAGGAGTGAAATGTTACATGAACTTCTTTGCTGATGATGCCAAACTACTTAAGAGAGTAAGCACAGAAGAAGACTGCAGATCGCTACAAGAAGACCTAGACAAAATATGGAAATGGAGTCAGAAGTGTGAAGTGAACTTTAACATTAAGAAATGCAGTATAATGGAATTTGGAAAAAGCAAAAATAGAATATCGGGTCAATATAAAATTGGTACCAAGGAAGTCAAAAAAGTCGACTCAGAAAGGGACCTTGGAGTAATTATCTCAAGTGACTTGACACCTGATAAACATGTCAACAAACTAGTTGGAGAGACTTTTAACTTATTAAGATCAATGAAAGTGGCCTTCGACTACATGGATGAAGAAATGATAATGAAAATGTTAATTACACTGACCTAAATTGGAGTGTCCTGCGACACTATGGGCACCTAGTAAAAAAAAAAAAAATCAAAGAGCAGCGACAAAAATGGCACCTACACTCTCAAATTTGACATACGAACAAAGATTGGATAAATTACATCTATCAACACTGGAACAGAGAAGAGAAAGAGGCGATTTGCTGACTACAGAATTATGAAAGGGATGGAAGTTCTTGATAGAGATGACTTATTGAAATGGGACAGAAGAGAAACAAGTTGACACGAGAAGAAGCTAAAGAAGGACAGTTACTGAAGAGATTTGAAAAAGAATAGCTTCCCACACAGAAAGATTGATGTCTGGAACAAACTAAACGGGTAAACAGTGAGTGCCAAAACTATAAAAGATTTTAAGAAGGAACTGGATGCGAAGTGGGTCACCACGAGCATAGCTCTCGTCCCGTAAAATACCACTAGGTAAATACATACATACATACATACATACATACATACATATATATATATATATATATATATATATTATATATATATATATATATAGATATATATATATATATATATATATATATATAATGTTCAATATGTATATACATATATGTATATATATATATATACTGTATATATATATATATATATATACAGTATATATATATATTACTATAGAGGTAAGGTCAAAGAAAGATCTAGTGGAGTAGGATTTTTGATAAACCAAGAGGTAACGTAGTCAAGTTCAGTAGCTTATTTGACAAGGTAGCTTTGATTATGATTAGGCTGTGTAAAAAGTACACTCTAAAAAAAATTAGGTTTATGCACCAGCATCACAGAGTTCAGACGATAAAATTTAGTCCTTCTATGATGATTTTACTCAATTAATGGATCAAGTAAATACACATTGGTAATAGGCGACTTTAAGGCTAAAGTGGGGAAGAAAATGGGAGATGAGTCATGCATTGGGAAGTTTGGAGTAGGTGAAAGAAATGACAAAGGTGAGATGTTAGTCAATTTGGCAGAGAACTACAACATGAGGATAATGAACTCTTTCTTCCAAAAGCATGTAGGTCGTAAATGGACCTGGAGAAGTCCAAATGGAACAACAAAAAACAAAGTAGACTTCATATCAGGAGATGAGAGCAAGAGCGTTAGCAATGTTACGGTCGTAAATAAAGTCAACATAGGTAGTGAACATAGAATGGTAGGTTGCACAGATAAATTCAATTTCAAAGCCGAGAGAAATAAACTAGTTTTTAGAAAGAAAATAAGCCTTGCAAAGGTTAAGGATAATAATAAGAAATTTCAGTTAGAAATTAAGAATAGATTCGAGGCTTTAAGAATTAACGAGGACACCGTCGAAGATATGAATTTGAATTTAGTGAAAATCATTAGGGAATCGGCAAAGAAAGTAGGAAGTACAAAAAGTATTAGAGAAAAAAACACTCTAAAGCTACAAACGACCTAATTAAAAGAAGAAGGACTATGCAGATTAAAAGAAGGAGAGATGAAATAGAACGTGTAGAACTAAACAAGCATATCAACAAAAGAGAGAGATTAGAGAAAAGAGAGAGAAACATCGATGAAATAGAGGAAACTATTCGAAAAGGTAAAAGTATTAAAGGGAATGAGGGTATACATGCTTTAAGTAAACAACAAATAATATGTTTGAAAGATAGAAATGGAGAAATAATTAAATGCAGAGACAGAATGGTAAAAAGATTAGAAGAGCTTTACTCGTCGAAAACCGTATTTGAGTAAGTAAATTTATCTGTAGACATTAGTAATGTACCAGAGGTTACAGAGGAAGAAGTAGAATTTGCTGAAAAAAATATATGAAACTAGGAAAAACACCTGGAGAAGATGGTATAGCGACAGATCTCTTGAAAAACGCAGGAAAAAAAGCTTATAATAAGTTAGTTCAGTTGTACACCCAGTGCTTACGTCAAGAAAGCGTTCCTGAATCTTGGTGCAATGCTATAGTGATTTTGCTTCATAAAAAAGGAGACCAGAAGGACCATAGTTACTATTGGCCGATTAGCTTGCTATCAAATGTAAATAAAGTACTCTCCAAGATCTTTACAAATAGACTAAGTCAAGTTTTAGATGGAAACCAACCGATAGAACAGGCAGGATTTATGAGCGGATATTCGACTCTACTGTAGACCATTTGCAGGCGATGAACCAACTCGAGAAAATGACAGAATACAATATACCTCTCTGTTTAGCTTTTGTAGATTATGAGAAGGCCTTTGACTCAGTAGAACAAAGATCAATACTAAACTCGATACGCAAGTAGGATACAAACGAACAGATCGTAAGAGTTTTAGAAAATATTTATGCAAAAGGTACCGCTGTAATTCGACTACATAAAGATACAGAAATGATTGAAATCGAGAAAGGTTTGAAGATTAATTGCGAATGTTTGAACTACCTAAGACTTGCGGATGGCATTATTCTTATTTCAGAAAGAGCAGAAGACTTGCAAGATATGCTGAGTGATCTCAACAAGGGAAGTCTCAAAGTAGGTTTAGAAATGAATAAGAGTAAAATCAAAGTAATGTTCAACACGAAAGTTCAAAGTAAAGAGATTATAATCAATGGTGAGAATCTTGAAGAAGTTGAATAGTATAATTATTTACGCCAGATCGTGAAAGAGATCAAAGATTATGACAATGAAATAAAAAGTCGTATTACAACTGGTTGGGAAGTGTTTGGTAAGTATAAAAAACTCCTGAGAGGTTCTCTACCTTTACGTTTTAAGCATAAAGTTTACAATCTATGCATTCTGCCAGTAAAAATCTATGGGTGTGAGACTTGGAAACTGACGAAGGCGATGGAAACAAAGCTAAGGACTACACAAAGGAGAATGGAGAGATCACTGATGAGAATAACGCTGAGAGACCTAAAGAGATCAAGTTGGGTGAGAGAGCACACTGGAGTGAATGATATTGCGGTGGCGGTAAAAGAGAGGAAGTGCATTTGGGCAAGAAAGTTAGTGCGAACGACTGATTAGCGATGGAGCAAGTGTGTTACTGAGTGGACGCCGCGAGATAGGAAGCGTGGAAGAGGGAGACCAGATAGAAGGTGGAGAGACGAGATTAAGAAGTTTGCAGGAGTGACGTGGCAGAGGTTGGCGAGGTCGTGTGAATCATGGAATGCTATGAAGGATGGCTTTGTTCAGCAGTGGACTCAGGATGGCTGATTTGATTCATTCATTCATTCATTCATTCATTCATTCATTCATTCATTCATTCATTCATTCATTCATTCATTCATTCATTCATTCATTCATTCATTCATATTCTGAGTGAAGTGATGTAGTAGAACATAAGTAAAATAAAACGGACCAAATGGGGGGTGATCTATCTACACGAGTAAAAGAGCGGAAAACTCCATCAGATCCACCCAAGACAACTCTGCAATGTTTCTTTACACCGATAGGATGGACCATCACATTGACTAGAAAAACACTACCATTATTCTTAAATACCATTGCAGCTTTAGGAGAAAAATCACTGAATCTTCACTAATTAAACATCTTAACATATCCAAAGGTCAGTGGTTACCATATTACATTACTTGATTGGCAGTTAAAAGATTAATCTGTAAAACTACTGGACCTAAACTTAACATTGGCTAATCATAAGCTTGATCCCACCAGGGGCATATGACACGAGTCCCTTCCCTCGTTCCTTTTATGTACCTTCTTATTTGTGTATACATCCTTATTCTTCTCTTACTATACCTATCTACAAATGAGGGTTACAGACAGTGGCCGAAATATACGGATATACCTGAACTTTTGCTCTTGTTTTTTCTCCGAGAGTGGGCTTTATTTGTATTTCGTGCACAAATATCCATTTATGTCCGTACTTATATATATGTATATATATATATATATTATATATATATATATATATATATATATATATAGATAGATAGATAGATAGATAGATATATATAGATATGTATACATATATATATACATACATGGTGGATAGGCTTGAGAATCTTAATGACCACAAAAGCTATGTCGATTGAGAGGAAATCTCTGCAGGGTCACTCATATCGAACATGTTTTCTAAGAAAGATCAGACAAAGAGCAGTTCGCACACACAGTCGCAGGACCCTGTACTAACTGGAACGTCCCTGATGGTGATCAAGGGAATTCCTCATGGATATATGGCGTACCGTCATAATGACGGCGTGGACCATTGGGTACCCTATAGATATATAGGGCTTCACCGAATATAATAAGGTGACACAAAAAAAAATATCTCACCAGTAACCAGTTGGTAGGGAGGTGAGATTACTGCCAAAATTCCTTCGTAGAAACCATGATTTGCACAACCAAAAGAAAACAGGTCCTTCCTGTTGGATCATCGACTCATAAAGGTCCAACCGCATTGCCGTGTGTGCTTATGGGCAGTGTGCCACCGAATGTGAGTGAGTACTCTCAGAACAGAGACAACTCTTGGTCATTAAATAGCATGAAGAAAATAAAGATCTATTCTGACAACGTAAGAACCCTCTCACAAGACCACAGGCTGGAGAGTTTACTAGAAGAACTAGACAACATCAAGTGGGACATCGTGGGACTGAGCGAAGTCCGAAGAGGTGAAGAAAAACTGATACAGTTACAAGATAGTCACCGCCTGTTCTACTATAGAGGTAAAAAAAAAAAAAGAGCTAGTGGAGTAGGATTCTTGATAAACCGAGAGGTTGCTGGTAACGTAGTCAAATTCAGTGGTTTATCAGACAGGGTAGTTTGGATTATGATTAGGCTGTGTAAAAGGTAGACTTTAAAAATAGTTCAGGTTTATGCACCAACTTCAGAGTTCAGAGCCGAGAGAAATGAACTAGTTTTTAGAAAGAAAATAAGCCTTGCGAAGATTAAGGATAATAATAAGAAATTTCAGTTAGAAACTAAAAATAGATTCGAAGCTCTAAGAACTAACGAGTACACCGTCGAAGCAATGAATTTGAATTTAGTGAATATCATTAGAAAACCAGCAGAGAAAGTAGGAAGTACAAAAAGTACTAGAGAAAATAAATACTCCAAAGCTACAAATGACCTAATTAAAAAAAGAAGGACTATGTAGATTAAAAGAAGGATAGATGAAATAGAAAGAGTAGAACTAAACAAGCATATCAACAAAAGAGAGAGATTAGAGAAAAGAGAAACATCGATGAAGTAGAGGAAACTATTCAGAAATGTAAAAGTATTAAAGGAACAGAGCGCAAACATTCTTTAGAACGACAGCAAATGATATTTTTGAAACATAGAAATGATGAGATCATTAAATGCAGAGACAGAATGGTAAAAAAAAAAAAAAAGTAAAATTTTACCAAGAGCTTTACTCGTCGAAAACCGTATTTGAGTCATTAAACTCATCTGTAGATGTTAGTACTGTACCAGAGATTACAGAGGAAGAAGTAGAATTTTATCTAAAAAAAAATATATGTACGGCAAGAAAGCATTCCTGAATCCTGGTGCAATGCTATAGTGATTTTGCTTCATAAATATTCTTCAAGATCCTTACAAATAGATTCATTCAAGTTTTAGATGGAAACCAACCGAGAGAACAGGCAGGATTTAAAAGCGGATATTCGACTCTAGACCATTTGGGCTACTAACCAACTAATCGAGAAAACGACAGAATACAATATATCTCTCTGTTTAGTCTCTGTAGATTATGAGAAGGCCTTTGACTCAGTAGAACAAAGATCAATACTAAACTCGATACGCAAGCAGGATACAAACGAACATATCGTAAGGGTTTTAGAAAATATTTATGCAAAAGGTACCGCTGTAATTCGACTACATAAAGATACATAGATGATTGAAATCGAGAAAGGTTTGAAGATTAATTGCGAGAAGGCCTTTGACTCGGTAGAACAAAGAGCAATACTAAACTCGATACGCAAGCAGGGTACATATGAGCAGATCGTAAGGGTTTTAGAAAAGGTACCGATGTAATTCGACTACATAAAGATACAGAAAAAATCAAAATCGAGAAAGGAATATGGCAAGGCGATACAATTTTACCCAAATTATTTACAGCTTGCTTGAAAGCGATTTTCAGAAGATTGAGTTGGGAAGAGAAAGGTTTGAAGATTAATGGCGAATTTGAACCACCTAAGATTTGCAGATGACATTATTCATATTTTAGAAAGAGCAGAAGACTTACAAGATATGCAGACTGGAAAGTCTCAAAGTAGGTTTAGAAATGAATAAGAGTAAAATCAAAGTAATGTTCAACATAAAAGTTCAAAGTAAAGAGATTATAATCGATGGTGAGAGTCTTGAAGAAATTGAAGAGTGTAATTATTTACGCCAGATGGTGAAAGTGACCAAAGATCATGACAATGAAATAAAAAGTCGAATTACAACTGGTTGGGAAGCGTTTGGTAAGTATAATAAAATCCTGAAAAGCTCTCTGCCTTTATATTTGAAACGTAAAATTTACGATCAATGCATTCTACGAGCAATAATTTACGGGTATGGGACTTGGAAACAGACGAAGGCGATGGAGACAAATCTAAGAACTGCAAGGAGGAGAATGGAGAGGTCACTGATGGGAATAACGCTGAGAGACCTAAAGAGAGTAAATTGAGTGAGAGAGCACACTAGAGTGAAAGATATTGTAGTGGTGGTAAAAGAGAGGAAGTGCAACTGGGCTGGTTAGTGCGAATGACTGATGATCGATAGAATAAGTGTATTATTGAATAGACGCCGCGAGATGGGAGGTGTGGAAGAGGGAGACCAGACAGAAGGTGAAGAGATGAGATTAAGAAGTTTGCAGGAGTGACTTGGCAGAGGTTGGCGCGGTCGTGTGAGTCATGGAATGCTATGAAGGAGGACATGCACACACACAAACACACACACACACAAACACGATCATATATATATATATATATATATATATATATATATATATATATATATACATACACACATCTCTATATAGAGATAAATATATATATATACATCTGTATCTATATATAAATATATATATATACATACATATATAAATATATATGTATAAATATGCATGTATATATATATATATATATATATATATATATATATATATATATATATATATATACTGTATATGTATTTGTATACATAGTTTGTATTTAACTTGCAACTGCTTCGTACCAAATATACTTTGTACTTGAAAATGCTCTAAGATGAACATTTTATTCCTCCACGAGGAGCCGAGATCTTTGATAAGAAAACTTGAGACCAACAAGAAGTTTACTCGTATTCTAGCCCAAGCCGCAGTCAAATTTAATTCAACATGTATAAAAGAAGAATTACTGCCCACTTCTATGTACATATATATATATATATATATATATATATATATATATATATATATATATATATATATATATATATATATATGCGTGAAAAAACCCACGGGGAAAT
>NC_134782.1:75661828-75674328 GCF_046742065.1 Oratosquilla oratoria | reverse complement strand
CATCCTGCCGGTGGAATGTTCTACGCTAGGAACCGACGTAGAACCAATAAAATCTACTTTGCAAGCATGCACCGGAACCCTCAGAGGACAGGACGTGACCGTTCTACTGAATTCAGAAGTTGACACCACCTTTGTAGCAGAGGTCCTCGTCTACCCCAGCCAACTGAGTGGGCGCAGTGTAAGAGTCTGCGACGCCCTTGGGAGCCTGACGACCCACAAGCTAGCTAGAATAACTTTAAAATATCCTTATTTTCAGGGAGATGTCGTCGCCATTACGCTATCACAGCCACCGTGTGACGTGATCTTAGGACGCGTCCCAGGTACGAAGTCCTTCGAACGGTCTTCCGAGAGGGACAGCATACTCAACGTAAATCAGGATGGACAGGACGACACCGGTTTCATGGAAGTAGAAGACCACCCTGATGCTGGTTGCTATGTGACTAACCAGGCCTCTACCCACGCCCAGGCCGAAGAGGAGGCTTCCCTTTCAACACCCTCTTTAACCTCCAAACCAGAATTCCTGGACGATCAGAGGACTTGTCCAGACCTCCGGCAGATATACCAACGAGCAGCCGAGGCCCGAGAGTATTCTGGGGCCCGTGATGCGCTCAGCACTTACCTGCTCCTGAACGACATTCTCTACCGCAGAACCCTACCGGAAGGCCATGAATCCATCCTGCTGCTCGTCCCGGAATCCCGTCGCCGGGAAGTCCTCCAGCTAGCGCATTAAAATCTACTGGCAAGATATTACTCTTAAAAGAAAAAGTTGGCACGCCTCCAGCGTGATTTCTACTGGCTAGGTATGTATGCAGATACTAGTCGGTACTGTCTTTCTTTTTCTACTTGTTAACTCCACGCTCCAAAATGACCCACAAAAGTCTCCGTTGCGACAAGTCGCCCTCGCTACCATGCCCTTCTCCTCACCCTCCGTGGACCTCGTAGGACTCTTCTCTCCCCCGTCCCGGAAGGGACACAGCTATATCCTCACCGCAGTGGACCAGGTGACGAAGTACGTCGATGCCGTTGCCCTTCGCAACATCTATGCTGACACCGTCGCAGAGACCCTGTTTGACATCTGTTCCAGGATAGTCTTTCCCCGGACCTTGATAATTGACAATGGCACCCAGTTCTAATGGCCTTGTAGAACGTTTCAACGGTACCTTGAAAACCATGCTCCGTAAACTTACCAGCGAACGTCTAACGGATTGGGACCGCTACCTGTCGGCAACTCTGTTCGCCTACAGGGACACATCTCTGCCCTCCACTGGTTATTCTCTCTTCGAACAAGTGTGTGGTCAACGCGTACGAGGACCCCTGACGTTCCTGAAGGAGTGCTGGACCAACGAAGGACCACCCACCGAAGAAGAGAAGGACGTGCATCGGTAATTGCTCGAAATACGGCATCGTCTTCAAGCTACTTGCTGAATTGCAAAGGAAAATCTTCTGAAAGCCCAAGCCACCTCGAAGGGGTTTTTTGATTGCTGAGTCCACGCTCGTTGCCTGCAACCCGGAGATGACGTCCTGATCTTCCTACCAGACTCGACGCACAATCTGACGACGGCGTGTCATGGGCCATATAAGGTCCTATAGGGCGCCTACACTTAATCCAAGATCCACCACATAAAACTCCTGAAGAAGTACTCTCACCATGCCGACCCAGAGAACCACGCTATTGATGCTACCGCCTCTGCATCAGACCCTGTCGACACAGTCTTCGTCACCGTCGCCACAAGAAGAAGAAACGAAGAAAATTCAAGAGAAGAAGGGTAGGGCAGTCGCTAGACCCCTGCCCACAGCTAAGATTTTTGTTGTAGGGGATAACCAGGTGAGGTATTTAGATAGGGCCTTCTGTGACAAAGATAGAAAGCATAGTACCCAGGTGTGTTTCCCCGGGGCGGGGATAGGTGATGTTAGAGATAGGATAGAAGAGTGTATAGACGTGGAAGGTGTGAAACCCATAGTTTGCTTGAGTGCTGGGGGGGGATGACATAGGTAAGTTAGGGGGTAAGGAACTGCTTGCGCGGTTCCGGGATGCGCTAGATAAGATTAGGAATAAAGGAGGGGTTCCTGTTGTATGTGGAATCCTTCCAAAGCGTAGAGTTGGAGGCATGTGGCATTCCAGGGCTATTGCGATGAGTTACAGGCTGGCAAAACATTGTAAGGCTAATTGATGGACATTTGTCGACAACTGGGATCGCTTTTACGGTAAGAATCATCTATATCCAAGGGACGGGGTGCACTTGTCACCCAAAGGATGTAGGCTCTTTTTCTTAATCCCTTAAGCATGAAGTAGGCATCCTGCAGGGTTTTTTTCGGGTAGATTACGTGGGAGTCGGTGGTGGGGGTGAAGTATCGGAATAAAGTTTAGGCAATAGAAACGAAACAGCCCAGAGAGGGACTGTGAAAAGAATCACCTAATCAGGTGGAGGGAGGATAAACTAAAAGTTTATTATACAAACAACAGAGGCGTAAAAATAAAATTTATTTGCTACGAGGTAAAGCATGCGTAGGGAAATTTTATATTATAGCAATTGATGAATCCCGGCTCAATAGGGCTGGTAGACATTTCCTTCAGGAAATCGAGATAAAAAGATATATATTTTTTTTTTTTCTCTCACAAGGACAGGGTTGGCAGGAGCTGGGAAGGAGTAGCACTTTTCGTTTAAAACGTATTATCAACAATCCGATTAAAACAGGATAGTATGGAATGTATTTGGGTGGAGATTATAGGCAAGAATAAGAAACTTATTATTGGCGTCCTCCTAACGGCAACATTGAGCAAACTGATCCCCTGGTTCTTGAAATTCGCAGGGTGTCCCTGTACAAAAACGTTGTGATCATGGGTGATTTTAATTATAGAAACATTAACTGGGAAATTTTAGTAGAAGATCAGGAGACGCAAAATTTCTTAGATGCGGTGCAGAATAATTTCCTAAAACAAATGATTACCAATCCTACGAAGGGAGAGAATATTCTGGACTTCTAACTAATAATGAGCACCTAACGAGTAACGTAAACGTAGGAGATAGTCTAGGCTCTAGTGATCATCAAGAAATAAGATTTAATATTAATTGGGAAGAATTAAATAGTACGAATAACGTTCTAGTACCGGACTTCAGGAGAGCCAATTTTGATGAGATGAGAGAGTATATAAGACATTTGATCACTTACAAGCGCGAGGTCATCAGACCGGTCAGTGATTTGGATGAAATATATAATACCCTAACAACTTTAATTCTAAATACACAAAATAAATTTATTCCCCTCAAGTCAATACGGAAGAATAGTAATACTCCCAAATGGACAGGCCGAAATATGAGATCGGAATGAAAAGAGGTCTTTACGTAATTATAAAAAACGGGGAACATATCTTAGATCCAAATATATATGACAAGACTGGTTAAAAAGAATACACACACAGCGAAACGTAACTATGAAATTAAGGTTGCCAGAAAAGCTAAATCCAACCCCAAGGGCTTCTTTCATCTCTACAGAACAAAAGATACGGAAAGGATAGGCCTAATTAAAAGCGACGAAAATGTCATAATAAAATTGGAGGAAAAATGAGTAAGGAGTTTAACAAATGTTTTCTCTCGGTCTTTCCTAAGGAGAGGTTAGGTAAGGTACCTAACTGCGATCCGATTTTCATTAGGGAGGAAGAAAGTAAACTATCGAATATCAGCATCAGTAAGGTAGAACTAGTCAAACAGATTAAAAGACTTACAGCTCCAAAATCCCAGGCCCCAGACGAAAAATTTCCGAGAGTGCTTAAAGAGTGTAAATTTGAAATCTGCGACCAGTTAACAGAAATACTTAATAAGTCAGTAGACGCTGGTTTTGTACCTATTGCCTGGGAGCAGGTAAACGTTGTTCATGTTTTTCAAAAAGGGAGATAAATCGTCCATATGTAGCTACAAGCCAATCAGTCTGACATCAGTTATAGGTTAAATGTTTGAATCAATAATTGTTAATAGACTCAGAGATCACATCGAGAAGCATAAAGTGATTCGTGACTCACAGCATGGTTTCTCCAAGGGTAAGTCATATATGACTAATATTCTATCTTTTTATACTGACATATATAAGTCGTCAGATAACAAAGATAGTTACGATGTTATTTACCTTGACTTCTCAAAAAGCTGCCCCACCAGACACTACAAAATAAAATCAAAGCCCATGGCATAGGAGGAAAAGTGTTAAGCAAGGCTGACACTTGCACGACTTTGGGCCACGATTTTGTCGTGGCAAGTCGTGCCATTTTGGGGCACGAACTGGGAGGCTCCCGCACTGTTCACGACTAGTTCACGTATAGTTCACGACGAGTTCACGACGAGTTCACGAATAGTTCACGAATGCGTGCCCATCAGTGTCCACATTGACACGAACTGGTACGACGAGTTCACGCATAGTTTGCGCATAGATTACGCACTTCCCGCATTGGCACGACGAGTTTGCGCAATTTGGACGATGTCGTGCCGACTTGGGCACGCCATATAAAAAGGGGGCCTCCCCAACCCCTGGTCATTTTTGGATTGGCTGTGGAAGAGACAACATGCTGAATGCCAGAGACACAATCATTGCAGAGAAGAGAAGATGCATACCTGGCAGCTGCTCTAGCCATTGCTGAAGAGCAGCAGAAAAGGCTGGAAGAGGCACAAAGACACAAAGGAAAGTGTGGGTCAGGGAATGGTTGACCAGAAGGCACGAGTTTGGACAGTATGACAGTCTACTGACTGAACTCCACAAGGAAGATCAAAGGGGCTACAAAAATTACCTCAGAATCACACCTGACCTGTTCCAAGAGATGGTTGAGAAGTTAACCCCTCGCCTCCAGAAGCAGTCCACCTTCATGAGGGAACCGCTTCAAGTTGGACTCAAGCTGGCTGCCACCCTCCGCTTCCTAGCCACTGGAAATTCCTATCCAAGTCTGCAGTACAGCTTCAGGGTTGAAGCAAGTACCATCTGCAAGTTCATACCCGAGGTGTGTAAAGCCATCATCGCGGTCTACAAGGACGAAGTGCTGCGCTGCCCCAAAACTGAAGAGGAGTGGAAGGAAGTTGCTGCCAGGTTCAGCTCCAGATGGAACTACCACAACTGTCTGGGGGCTGTGGACGGCAAGCACATCGCCATGAAGAAGCCACCCAATGCTGGCTCTTACTACTACAACTACAAGGGCTTCCACAGCATTGTACTGATGGCAGTGGCAGATGCTACCTACAAGTTCCTTTATGTGGATGTTGGGGCAGAGGGTGGTGCGTCGGATGGAGGAACATGGAGTAACTGTTCCCTGCATGATGCTGTAGAAGAGAACAGAGCTGGAGTGCCTCAACCAGAACCACTCCCTAATGATGACCAGCCAGTGCCCTATCACTTCGTAGGGGATGACGCCTTTGCTCTCCGAACCTGGATGATGAAACCATTCTCCCATCGGTCACAGGTCCTACGAGAACGCATATACAGCTACAGATTGTCTCGTGCCCGACGTGTCGTGGAGAATGCCTTTGGAATTTTGTGTCAAAGGTTCCGTTGCTTCTTGACGACGATGCATCAGCACCCCGACACCATCAACCTGATCACCATGTGCGCCTGTGTCCTGCACAACCTCATCCTCATCAGATACCCACACGGAATTTCAGAAGTGGACCGCGAAGATCCGGACACACATGATCTGATCCCTGGTGGATGGAGGACTGACCGACACCTGCAGGGGCTGCTGCCTCTAACCGGCCATCATACCCAGAAGGATGCAAAGGATCAGCGAGATTACCTGTCACATTACTACATGTCCCCTGCTGGTGATGTCCCTTGGCAAGAAAGAATGGTAGTAGCTCCATGAGCTGCATCCACAGTTGTTCAATTTTTTAAATAAAACAAACTAAACTCCTCCCCACCCAAAAGTAATGAAGGAATAGAAAATAAAAGACATTAAAGAAAGGAAGTCAGAAAAAAATTAAAGCACTGAAAAGAAATAATGAGAAAAGATGATTCCCCCCCCAAAAAAAAAGAAAAAAACACTTTTCCTTTTCTTGTCTTTGGGGTTGGGGGAGGGGAGTGCCTTTCCTTCTTTTCTTGGATCCGAACCGCTACAGGCAGCGGCGTCAGCTCTTCCAGCAGCCACAGCAACAACCACCCATGACCTGGCCAGCCCCACAGCAGCAGCAACCTTGGCAGCCACATCAGCAGCAGAAAGAGAAACGGAAAAGAAACGCAAGAAAGTCCCCTCACACCCCCCCCTCCAAAAAAAACGAAATCCTTCTTTTCTTGCGTTTCTTTTCCATTTCTCTTTCTTTTCGTTTCTCTTTTCGTTTGTTTACTTCCATTTCTTTGTTTCTTTTTGCTTTTTTTTGGGGGGTGAGTGGGGGAGGGGAGTTTTTTTTTCGTTGTCCTTTATTTTTTCGTTGTTGTTTTTTTCGTTTCGTTTCTCTTTAACTTTATTTTAAGATTAAAAAGAAAAACAAGTTTTTTTTTAATAAGATAACAATTTATTAACATAAAAATAGACAACAACAAATATGTACAACTATTTACAAATATTCAAAAGTCTCTCAATGGCTCTGACTGCCAAAAGTCTCTCATTTTGTAAAGTCTCTCACTCAGTGTCCTTGCTGGTGCTGGTACCGCTGCCTGGGGATACCCGTTGGACTGGTGGTGTGTCGAGTTCCTTGGAGATGAAAAGGGTTGAGGGTGAAATACCCTCTAGGCTGCTGTCGACGGACCCCGGGGTCAGGGCCGGGAAGCTGAGTGGTGTCACAGGTGTCTTTAAGGTGGCTGACAGGGACGACACTGAAGGTGTTGGTGAAGGAGCCTGGACAAGGGTGGCTGACGGTGCAGGTGGCATCCCTTGTTCCCACTCCGTGGTACGGGTCCAGGAGGACTGGCCTGAAGACTGTGGTGACTGGGGCGGCATCCAGGTTAGAGGTGATGGCTGACTGGCTGGAGGTTGCTGCCAAGGTTGCTCCTGCTGTGGGGCTGGCCAGGTCATGGGTGGTTGTTGCTGTGGCTGCTGGAAGAGCTGACGCCGCTGCCTGTAGCGGTGGATAAGGTTGAGACAGTCTATCTGGAATTCATGCCAGGAGTCCTCCGGGATGCCCTGCATGTGCCCTTCCAGCAGGCGCGCAAAATCGTGTACGATCTTCTGTTGGCCGGTGTAGGAGTGGCTGGCCCCCAAGGAATCTGCTTTAGAGAGGATGTGAAGCATACAAACATTGGAACAATTTAGTACAGCATTTCAATGCAACATATTGCACATGTCATGTCAAGAGCAATGGATCAAACTGGAATACAATCTGCATGTAGACATTGGGATTCTCATCTGCTTCACTGTATCACTGAGGTCGCTCTGGGTCACCCCGGTGTCGGCGGTTGTGGTGGCTGTCTCTGTTGTTGGTGGCCTGGACCGCTTCCCCTTGCCCTTGCCCTTCCCTGTGGTAGTAGATGCTTGGCTCTGGGAGCCTGTGGACCTCACTTCATCATCGTCGTCGCTGATCGTCACTGCAGCTGACTCTGGGACAGCAAACTGCTCACTGGGGACTGTCTCTCCCCGGACGATGTGTTGCGTCAGGAAACTCCAGGTCTCCATGATCTGGTCGTCACGGGCACTCCTCTGTGGCTGGCCAGCCCCACTCTTCTTCTCCTTCTTCATAATCTTCCCCACCCTGGTTCTCATGTTCTCGTAGTGCTTCTTGCATTGAGGACCAGTGGCAGGAGGCTCCAGCTGCTCTCCGACTCGGTCCCACCGGCTGTTCTTGGCCGCCACGTTGAGCCACTCCTTCTGCTTCTTGTCATACAGCTGGGGGTTCTCTTTCACAAGCTCGGCCAACCTCAACTCGGCCTCTTCTGTCCAGCGGTACTCAGGGATTTCTTTCTTGGACACCCGGACCCGCTTCTTCTGCTGCCTGGTAGCCTCGTCCTCACTCGATGGCTGTCTCTGGCTTTCGAGTGGATCCTGCTGTGTCTCCGGGATAACATCGACACTTGATATGGATGACTGGGGGGAATGATCTCTCTCAGCGGTCTCTGCCTCTGGCCTGTCGGCTTCTGGCCTTCTCTGCTTTGCTCTTCTTCGTGTCTGCTTTGTTTTAGGCATGTTGTCTCTATGATACAAGTTGTCTCTTCGCTGGCGATCTCTGGAATGGCGAGCAGTGTCAAGGAAGCCCTACATATACCCCCGCACAGACGCGAGCTCCACTGTCGCGCAGTAGTCGTGAACTGCTCGTGAACATGTCGTGACTACTCGTGAACTCGACGTGAGCTGTTCGTGAACTATTCGTGGCAGTTCGTGACAGTCGTGGCATTGCACGCACTGCCACGCACTGGCACGCATCCTCCCGCATCGTCCCGACGAGTTCACGAACAGTTTGAGCATAGCTCACGACTCGGTCGCGAAATTTTGTCGTGACCAAAATTTTGAACATTTCAAAATTCTCGTCCCGACATGGCACGCAGTCACGATGGTTTTAGGCACAGTTCACGCCAGTTTACGACTAGTTTGCGCACTGGCACGACTCGAGTTGTGCCAATGCGTACCACAGAATCGTGCAAGTGTCAGACTTGCTTTAGAAGGGATTAGAGCTTGGATCAGTGACAGAAAACAGCGGGTCACCATAAACGGCGTAAAATCCAAATGGGGGAGTGTTTCTAGTGGAGTTCACCAGGGCTCAGTTTAGGGTTCCTCATTGTTCATTATGTACATAAACGACTTGGACAATAGGATTAATAGTGATGCTAGTAAGTTTGTGGACGACACTAAAATAGGACGCCTAATTAGGTCAGGAGAAGACGCCGAGATTCTGCAGGATGATCTTAACAAATTGTTCACATGGTCGGGGAAATGGCAAATGGACTTCAATATCTCAAAGTGCAGCGTGTTAAACGTAGGGTTACACAAACCCGAAAATTAATATAGCTTAAATAATACGTTTTTAGAGAAAACTGAGTGCGAGACAGACTTGGAAATTCTAGTGAGTCCTGATCCAGGGAACAGTGCATTAGCGCCAGGAATAAAGCTAACAGAGCATTAGGTTTCATTGCTAGGACGGTTACGAATAGAAGTGCAGAAGTAATTATCAAACTCCATCTACCGTTAGTTAGACCTATCATGATTATGCGGTTTTGGTCTCCGTCCTATAGAACGGACATCAATTCACTAGAATCAGTACAGAGAAGACCAAATGGTACATGGACTCAGAAAGTTACCCTACGAGGAGAGTCTTAGGCACCTTAGCTTACACGCTCTGGAAAGACGCAGAGTGTGGGGTGATCTAACAGTGGTGTTCAAGTGAATCAAAGTCTTTACCAAGGGTGGCGCAAACAAGGTCATCATATTAAGACAATAGGGCAGGACTCACAGTAATGGATTTAAATTGGACAAATTTAGATTTAAGAAGAAAATAGGAAAGAATTTATTTACTAATAGGGTGGTCAACGAATGGAATAGACTTAGTAACCATGTAGTGAGCGCTGACACACTATTGTTTTAAAAAACTGTTAGACAACTATATGGATGGGGATAGCAGGTGGTAATAAACATAGAACTGCCTAGTGTTGGCCTTATGGTCTCTTGCAGTCTCCTTCATTCTTATGTTCTTATGTTCTTATGTTCATGTTCTTATGTATGCATGTGTTTACTGTATGCATATATGTAAGTTTGCATGTATATATGTACAGTATGGATGCATTTAAGTTTGCAATATGTATGCTTGAATCTATTAATGCATGTATGCATGCACATGTTTAAATGTATTTATGCATATACGTGTGTAGGTATTTATTTATACTGTCAGCGGGGGACATTTCGTCCACACGCTGTACCACGTGGACTGACCAGGTTAGGAGAGAGCCGCTTAGCCCGGCCAGTTACCTGACCCCAGGTCAAAGGTTGACCATAGCGTGGGGTCATCCCTTCCCTGGGCCGCCAACTAGACCGAACTATTCGTGGTCACTGCTGCCCACGCATGCGCAGTTCGACCCTCCTCACCTCCTCCCCCTCCCAGATCTACAGAGGGAGGGCATGGAGGAACTTGAGGATACTATTCGACAGCCCGCCGTCCGCAGCGGACTACTTCTCCTCCTCCCAGATCTACAGAGGGAGAGTACTTCAGGAGGAGGACTCAGCGCCCGACCTGAGCAGGAGATCACAGGGACGAGCTGTGGGAGGACTCTCCAGCCACCCCCGAACAGGAAAGTGTTATAGAAATACTGTACTATTAGTAACGTGAGTAGTTGTCTGTCTTAAAGCCATCACACTAGGGTTGTGTTGGTGATATATATATATTTGTTCAAATAGGATAGCTGTACTGTTGTTAATCCAATAAAGCCATCTCAGTGGTGCTGATGTGTTTCTCTCTCGCCTCTCAAATTCCCGAGTCTATATACTATTCGACCCATTTCGACATTTTTATGTATCTTTGTCTTTGTATATGCATGGAATTTGTGAATGGATTTGTTGTATGAGCGTTTACATGCACATATACATGTGTACGTGTATGTATATAGGCATAAGAACGCAAATGTATGTGTACATTTGTGTATGTGTGTCTGCGTATGTGTGTGTTTGTGTATCTTTATACTGTACATGTTTACGTGCCTTCGCAAGATGATTAAAGGGAATATTCAATCCATTAGATGTCTAGCTTGTACACGTGCGCACGCACGTATTTGGTGCAGGATGGAACGTCCAGCGTTTTCAGAGAGCTCCCAAAGGACACCCCCCACCCCCCCAATTGTGTTGGACTTGACAGTGGTCATAGAGGCCAGGCGCATCTGGCCTCACAGCGTGGATCTGGACCGAGCAGCCGGGACATCTGTATCCAACATTGCCGAACTGTATGATCAGCTTACGTCAAACACACACACACACACACGCGCACACACACACACACACACACACACATACACACACACACACACAAATACACACACAAACACACACACAAACACACACACACAAACACACACACACACACACAGAGTACTTGACTGCCAGTATGGTGGTGCCTGCTGTACCTGGTTCGAATCCTGCCCAGAGTTGGATGTGTGTGTGTGTGTGTGCAAGGTCATAGCATTACCCATAGATCGGTCATACGAGCTCTGAGCTCTCTTCCGGGAGGGAAATAGCTGTCGATCACGAGTCCAACACGTGATCCAAAAGACCAAGGTGAATACACACACACACACGCACGCACGCACGCACACATACACACAAACACACACACACACACACATACACACACACACACATACACACATACACGCACACACACACATACACACACAGACACACAGACACACACACACACGCACACACACACACACACACACACACACACACACATACATATATATATATAGGGCTATCAAAGTTTGTTCTTCTTTGCAGGCCCTACATATAGAACTGCAGCACATTCGCCAGATCCTTGTAAATAACGGTTTTCCTAACCGTGAATTTGATTCTATTTATAATAAAATTATCTGTGACCACCTCTCCCCTAAACATCCTCTAAGCCCCAATTCATCAACATCTACTATCATAACATCTTCACCAATGGTTACAAAAAAGATGAGAAAATCATGAAAGATATCATCACTAAAAACTGCCACCCAGTCTCTAAAGAGAAGGAAATCCGCGTGGTTGTATTCTACTCCAACCCAAAAACTAGCTCATTGGTAATAAAAAAAAAAAACTCAATAGCAATACTGAAACCATGTCTAAAACCAACATAGTGTACGAATTTAAATGTCTTACCGGGGACTGTGTAACCCCAATTTCATCTTATATTGGTTATACTAGATGTAGTCTCAGTAGGAGAATATCAATGTACTTGCAAAATGTGGCTATTAAACAGCATCTGAAGAAATATTATAACCAAATAGCCACCCGTGAATGCCTAGTTAAGAACACCAGGATTATAGCAAGCAATGGGGATGCACATAAACTTAAGCTTTTAGAAGCTATGTTTATAAGGGAATATAGCCCTATTATAAATGTCCAAAGCAACATGATTTCCATCATTAGCTTGTTTAACAATGCAGTGAAGCCGCCACCATCACCACGACCCGTGACCACACCCTATGTCAATACGCCCCAACCCACCCACCACCTCTTCCCACCCACTCCATCCATCCTCCCCCAACCGACTTCGCAACCCCCAAACCCCCCAACCCCCTCCTTCCCGACATGATGGGTCATCAAATCTTCCCACTCTCCCTTCCCCCACTACCCCTTCCACCACCCAAGCCGGCTAGGTTCGCATATATAAGTCACCACCCGACGATTTCCTTCGTCATTCCTTTGGCCTTTTAATTTTGTAAGTATTGGTCCCCAACGGCCCATGTATCGAGGTAGGATCTGTTTTATTTTTGTCTAATTTTGATTTATTGGTGTCTATTTCCATGATTGTGAATTTTTGTTAAGGTTAACACCCTTGTTCTTTATTTCTGTATGTCGGTAACTTTTATGTTACAGATTTTCCTGAAGATGTCTCCTTGCAGATGAAACGTTG
>NC_134782.1:75639328-75644328 GCF_046742065.1 Oratosquilla oratoria | reverse complement strand
GAAGAAAGAAGAGTAGAAGAAGGAGGAAGAGGAAGAAGAAAAGAGAATAGGAGGAGGAGGAAGAGGAGGAGGAGGAGCTGGTCATTGGTAGGGCCACAGAGGCCAAACGAAAGCGTTAGTTGTCGCGTCTACGGCTGCGGCTGCGGCTGCGGCAACGGCGGCGGCGGCGGCGACCTCCATAATTCGTCACGAGAGTCGACCGCCCGCAGTTCGACATGGCCGCCACATGGTAGCGCCGTGCGCACGCACGAACGCACCCATACGCACGCGAGTACGCGCGTACGCGTACTCGTGTCGGCGTATTAGACGTACCATGAGTTTGGTTGTGTATGTGAATTTTGTGTGTGTTTTGTGTATTTTGGGTTTATATGTGTGTTTTGTATGTGTACTCTGTACGTGTTATTTTGTGTGCATAATGTGTTTTATGTGTGTGTGTGTGTGTGTGTGTGTGTGTGTGTGTGTGTGTGTGTGTGTGTGTGTGTGTGTGTGTGTGTGTGTGTGTGTGTGTGTGTGTGTGTGTGTGTGTGTGTGTGTGTGTGTGTGTGTGTGTGTGTGTGTGTGTGTGTGTGTGTATGCGGGGTGGGGGGAGGGGGAGGGGGAGTCAGACAGAAAAGCCGCATAACCCAGACTGAAGGCGTCTGCAATTCTCACGGGAACAGCGGAGCCTTCTGGGTCGGGACTGGCTCTTCCTCTCTCTGGTTCTGCTTCTGGTTGTTCCTTCTCCTTCTCGTTCTAGCACGTACTCTCCTTCTCTTTTTCTTTCTCTCTATCTACGATTATCTATCTATCTATCTATCTATCTATCTCTCTTTTTCTCTATCTACGAGTATCTATCTATCTATCTATCTATCTATCTATCTCTCTTTTTCTCTATCGACGAGTATCTATCTATCTATCTATCTTTCTCTCGCTAAGTTTATCACTGCTTTTCTCGTTGTCTCTGTGTGTTTCTCTCCATCTCTTCATTTGTGTCTCCATTTATGTCTTTTTCTTTGTGTCTTCCTCCCTGTCTCTGTATCTCTCTTAGTGTCTCCTTCCTTATCTCTGCGCCTCTCTTTGTCCATCTGTGTGTGCCTCTGTGTGTGTGTGTGTGTGTGTGTGTGTGTGTGTGTGTGTGTGTGTGTGTGTGTGTGTGTGTGTGTGTGTGTGTGTGTGTGTGTGTGTGTGTGTGTGTGTGTGTGTGTGTGTGTGTGTGTGTGTGTGTGTGTGTGTGTGTGTGTGTGTGTGTGTGTGTGTGTGTGTGTGTGTGTGTGTGTGTGTGTGTGTGTGGTTTTCTCTGCGTGCCTCTCTCTGTGTGGCTCTCTGTATGTAATTCTCTCTGCGTGGCTCTCTCTGTGTGTCTCTCTGTGTGGCCCTTCCTGTGTGCATCTCTCTGTGGCTTTCTCTGTGTGTGTCTTTCTCTGTGTTCCTCTCTGTGTGCCTCTCTCTATGTGTTCTCTCTGTGTGGCTCTGTGTGTGATTCTCTATGTGTGGCTCTCTCTGTGCTTTTCTTAGTGTGGCTCTCCATTTGTACATCTCTCTGTGTGCCTCTCTCTGTGTTCTTTTCTTTGTGGCTCTCTCTATGTGCCTCTCTGTGTCTGCACTATAATTAGTATCATAAACTTCTTTGTCAGGAAATGCCTCTATTTCTTCATTACCTTCTTTGTCACTGAAGGCCTCACGAGCAACGGAATAAAACCGACTGGCGGCCGGAGAGATAGGCTCACTAGGTGCGGAAGGGGTTAACACAACTTATATATTCAATTCTGACTATCAACAGACTACTTTAGTCAATCGGAAAGATAACCTCTAATTCCTCAAATAAAAAAAATAATAGTAAGAAACAATGAGTGATTTTCAGCCGAAGGAAAGATCTTTGTTATCTTGAGGTGCGTTGACCAGAAACCCGGCCTGATATCTCTCAAAAGAAACGTATGATTGGATTTTTTTCCCTTTCTCTATTGATGCTATCAGGTATCGTTACAATGTTGCTCTTAAAAGGTTTTATTACGGCTGGCGTCAGATGATTTTACTGAGTTAAGGGCAAAACCCCACGCTTCATTAATTCTCGGAGATTTTCTTTTCCTTACCTAAAATAGATGATGTGATCAGAATAGAAATATAGTTATTGTCTATATACAGAGCATATACATATCAGAGTCTTCCTCTTCCTTTGCTGTTTTTTGTTATAAAGGCCTCTTTTGCTCATTTGTTTCATTTACACATATATATGATTTTGATAATCGTATATGTGTATATATATGGTCATGAACGAATATATACATGTGTGGAAGTATACATGCATGAATGTATGCTTGCGCGCGTGTGTGTGTGTGTGTGTGTGTGTGTGTGTGTGTGTGTGTGTGTGTGTGTGTGTGTGTGTGTGTGTGTGTGTGTGTGTGTGTGTGTGTGTGTGTGTGTGTGTGTGTGTGTGTGTGAATGTTTGTGTGTGTGTGTGTGTGTGTGTGTGAATGTTTGTGTGTGTGTGTGTGTGTGTGTGTGTGTGTGTGTGTGTGTGTGTGTGTGTGTGTGTGTGTGTGTGTGTGTGTGTGTGTGTGTGTGTGTGCGTGTGTGTGTGTGTGTGTGTGTGTGTGTGTGTGTGTGTGTGTGTGTGTGTGTGTGTGTGTGTGTGTGTGTGTGTGTGTGTGTGTGTGTGTGTGTGTGTGTGTGTGTGTGTGTGTGTGTGTGTGTGTGTGTTTCTTTGATTCCAAGTTTCCCCGCTCTACCCCTCTTCCTCCTCTTCCTCCTTTCCTGCTCCTCCTCCTCCTCCCCCTCCTCCCCCTCCCAATAGGAATTCTTGACCTGAAACCAGAAGCTTCTAGTCAGCTCCTGATTTCTCACCGGTGTACACATCCATCCTCTAAGCCTTCATCCAACCCAGACATCTATCATCCACTCGTCTTCAGAAGGTCGGAACGCCAGCGACCCACCGCGCGTTAATTTCACACTTAAGCCCCAGTATCTTCAGGACTAATATCCCGTGACCCCTTGGGGACCACAAGACACGATTTTCCTTCCCCCGTGCTTGGCTTTTGTGAATGAATGATCCTCACTTTCGACATTGGAGAGTGTCAAATATAGATTTGTATTCTTGTTGACATGTTCAGTGGTTTGGGAGTAGGTAAGAGGGAAAAAGGGGTTGTGGTTGTAGTGTTGGTGTTGGTGTTGGTGGTGGCGGTGGCGGTGGTGGTAGTAGTGGTGGTGTTGGTGTTGGTGTGGATGTTGGTGTTGGTGTTGGTGTTGGTGTTGGTGTTGGTGTTGGTGTTGGTGTTGGTGTTGGTGTTGGTGTTGGTGTTGGTGTTGGTGTTGGTGTTGGTGTTGGTGGTGGCGGTGGCGGTGGCGGTGACGGTGGTGGTGGTAGTGACGGTGGTGGTGGTGGTAGTGGTGACGGTGGTGGTAGTAGTGGTGGTAATGGTGGTGGTAGTGGCGGTAATGGTGGTGGTAGTGATGGTGGTGGTGATTTTTGTGGTGTTAGTAGTGGTGGTGGTGGTGGTGGTTGAACTGACAACTCTGATGATAAGAATGAAATCATACCATTTCTATTTTGTGATTACAAAAACGGAATAAACCTCTTCAAAGAAGAGGAGGAGGAGGACGTGGTGGTGGTGGTGGTGGTGGTGGTGGTGATGATGATAGTTGTTGTAGGTGGTGGTATTGGTGGTGTAGGTGGTGTTGGTGGTGGTGACGGTGGTGTTGATGATGGTGGTGGTAGTGGTGGTAGTGGTGGCTGTAGTGATGGTAAGGGTCGAGGTGGTAGTGGTGGTAATGACGGCACCAACAACGACAGCAGCTACTACGTTGATGTCGGCAAAAAAAAAAAAAAAAAAAAAAATCCAGACAAAGTAGTCGTGATAGTATACGGTAGTAAAAGAATTACTCATTCCGATAAAGAATGCCTACGGTGGATGTGGCACTGATCTGAGAGTGCCACTGAGTGTCAGTGAGCAATGACTGCCATAGATGACACAAAATGGCATAATCAAAAATTGTCATAATGACGGTGAAGAGAATAGTGACAAAGGTGGTGGTAACGATGTTGCTGTTGTGGCGGTGGTGGTGATGGTGTTGTTGTTGGAGCTAGTGGTGGTGGTGGTTGTGGTGTTGATGGTGGTGTCAGTCGTGGTGGTGGTGCCAGTGGTGGTGGTACCAGTGGTGGTGGTGGTGGTAGTGGTATTAGTGGTAATGGTAGTGGTAGTGGTAATAGTGCTGGTGGTGGTGTTGATGGTGGTGGTGGTGGTGCTGGTGATGGTGTTCCAGGAGTTAGATCTCTTGGCCCATAACCTAAAGATCATAACATCTTATTTTTCTTATCAACATTCGCCTTTATAACATTACCATATAACCCATAAATACCAATAAAAGATCCATTCCTGTTATACACATTCCAAACCCTCTCTGTGGTCAAAGATGGGTTAAAGGTTTTCCTCGTCTGTATGAAATCACTTGACGGCAGCAGGAACAAACTAACTTTATTCACAGCGAAAGGGTTAAATGTTCATTAAATATAAACTAGTTTAAGGTTGTATTTCGTTTGTTATAAGAGACCCGATTTAATACAGGGTCAGTAAACTCCTTCGCTATCTAAAAAGAGATCCCCATGGAGCAAAAATAAAAAGATCAGGACCGAATGGTATTCGTAATTCATTACATTCAGGGTCCGTTATACAGAGGCTTGGTTAATGCAATAGTCCATTACATCGAGGTATACATTTTACTCGGTTATACTTTTTTCTTACTGAGAAGGAAAATAATATAATCTGCTGTCCGTTACAGTCTGTTAAAGCGAGGGTTTTATAAGTGGTCCGTTAGTGCTCAGGATGATACGTCCTTTTTTCTTCTTCTTCTTCTTCTTCTTTCTCTTTTTATTTATTTATTTACTGATTTTTTTCTGTCGACAGACAATTCACTTACGAAGCAGAATCCGTGTTACGTTCCATAGGAGTCAACAAACAGACTTAGTAACGCATTATTCTAACGCCGCGGTACAAAATACTCAACAAGAGGAACTAGTGATGTGTTAC
>NC_134782.1:75619328-75621828 GCF_046742065.1 Oratosquilla oratoria | reverse complement strand
GAGGAAGAGAAATAGAAAGAGTAGAATTAGGGCAAGGAGGAAGAGGAAGAGTAGAAGGAGGAGTAGAAAGAGGAGGAAAAGGAAGAAGAGGAAGATTAGTAGAAAGAGGAGGATGACGAAAAAAAAGGAAGAGGAGTAGATACAGAGGGATGAGGACTAAGGAGGAAGAGGAGGAGTAGAAAGAGAAGTATGAAAACAAGGAAGAAGAGCAAGAGGAATAGAAGGAGTAGGAGGAGGAAGAGGAAAAGGTGGTGGTGGTAGGGGAGGGGGAGGAAAAATTTGACAAGTACAGTGGCAGTTCTTTCAAAATGAAAAACTTCTTGACTTTTCATTTGTCACTACACAACTACTGTCGGAGGGGGAGGGGAGGCGGGGAAGAAGAGGAGTGAAGAAGAGCAGGAAGAAGAGGGAGACAAAAAAGCTTAAGAAATGGGTTGAAAGGAAAAATGAAAGAAAAGAATATTGGGAGAAATAAAAAGAAGGGAAGAAGAGGTAGACGAAGAAGGATAGTAGAAAAAGGAAAGGAAGGGGAAGAAGAGGAGGGAAAGGAAAGATACGAAAAGGAAGAAGAAATGGGGAGAAATACAAAAAAGGAGGAAGAGGAGGATGGGGGAAGAGGTGTTGGAAGAGGGAATGAAATGAATGGAAAGAAAAAGTGGAAGGAAGGAAAAGAGAAAAAGATTTAAAAGAAGGACAGTAGAAAAAGGAGAGGAAGAGGAAGAAAAAGGGGAACAAGAGGAAGATAAGGAAGAAGAAGACGTGAGGAAGGCTGTGAATAAAGAAGAGCAAAGAGGGGATGGTAAGATTGAAAGGAAGAAAAGCTTGAAAGAATGGGAAAGAAAGAAAAACAAACAATTATATAAAAGAGAGATAGAGAAGAGAAAGTAGGATGAGAGAATGGTACAAGAAGAATAGCAAAAGAGGAAAACGGGAAGAAAATATCAATTACGAGGAATCGAATACTTCAAAGCGAACCAGAAGACGAAGATGAATGCCAGAAGGTGGGAGGTAACATACAGTGAGGAAGACCGATTTGCTCTCAAGAAAAACAAAATTCAGTACTGATGTCACTAGAGCAAAAACATAAGATAAATAGGTAAAGAAACAGATACCTAAATAGATAAATACACAAATGAATTGAGAAATAAATTGAAAAATAAATAAACAGATATATGAATAAATAAATAAATAAATAAGTTAACAGATAGATAAGTGAATGAATTGATAAAATCAAAGTATATTCCTGAAGTATTTCCGTCATTGAGAGAAAAAGCGAAGCAGAATGAGGTATAAGATGCGATGGGATGGGATGGGAATGAGATATGATTGTATGGGATGGGATGGGATGGGATGGGATGGGATGGGATGGAATGGGATGGGATGGGATGGGATGGGATGGGATGGGATGGAATGATATGGGAGGGAATGAAATGGGATGATATTGAAGGGAATGATATGGGATGAGACAAAAAAAAAAAAAAAAAATGGCCATTAAGAAATCCAGTCTACGATGAGGAGCTAGGAACAAAATTTTAGGAATCTGTATACAATATTGTATTTGTGTTTATACAATAATGTATCCCCAGTGGAAGAGGAACACGTACACCCACACCCCCACCCCCACACCCCACCCCAGGTGACATGCGCGCACACCCACGGGTTGGGGGGTGGCGGGCGAAGAAGTGGAGGAGAAGAGACAGAAGTAAGTGAAGAAGAATAGTGGATCAGGATGATGGAAGAGGAAAGGCAGGAAGGGAGGGAAGAGAGGGAGGGAAGGAGAGGGAGGGAGGGAGGAAGAGAGTGAGGGAGTTCAGTCACAGTGAGGAGACAGAATGAAGGATGGGGAGGTATGGAGGGGTACATGAGGAGGTGAAAGAGGAGGAGGAGTTAAAGGAGGGGTGTTACCATGGAAATGAATTAAATCGTTTGACGGCAGCCAAGTAAGTAAAAGACCACCAGCCACGGAAGGAAGGAGTACCATTCGGCACTGCATGGGCAATTCACTATCCAACCCTTCAAGCACCCTTCAGCCCGCTTCGCCCCATCACAGTTTCACCTCTTTCTCCTGTTACAATTCACCCCTTCACCCCTGCACCCTTTTATCCCTCTTTCAATATTTCACCCCTTCACTATTCACTCCCATCGTTGCTTCATCCTTTTCTCCTTTTTCTTTTTACCCTTTCACTCTTCGATCCTTCACTCCCTCACACACACACACACACACACACACACACACACACACACACACACACACACACACACACACACACACACACACACACACACACACACACACACACGCACCCACACACACACACACACACACACACACACACACACACACACACACACACACACACACACACACACACACACACACACACACGCACACACACACACACAAACACACACACACATACACACACACACACACACACAATAACAAAAATACCTACCAACATAGACCAACTGTTCCCATGACCAGTGGCAGTAAATCTTA
>NC_134782.1:75574328-75584328 GCF_046742065.1 Oratosquilla oratoria | reverse complement strand
ACATACATGAAAAAGAAAAAGAACTCATAGCGGACCAGCTGGAAATGAAGCGAAAACGAGTCACAAGAGGCGCGACGCGACAGGCGAGATGACGTGATAGATTCCTAATCAGGAGAAGCAGCCATTAGCCCCCGCATCCCCCTCACCCCTTTACCCCGACCCTCCTCTTTACCTCCAACCCCTCCCCTGTCATCATCGTAGGGGGTCACGTGTAGCTGAATGATATTGCCAGAAGACAACCAAAATACAAAATGAAATATACATAAACCAAAGCCTTTTCCCCCATTACAAGAAAGGTAGCCAAAAAGAAAAGGCATAAAAACCACTCCCATCCATTCTATCCCTAACATACTCCTCTCCCCTACACCCTCTCCCCTCCCTCTTATCTTGGCTCTTCCTGGATGACAGATCATCCCTGCATATCACCCACTGCCTTGGGTCAGAAGCAGTGTCGCAAAATACAACACATCCACAGCAAGGCCGCTTCATTTAATTGGTAGCCCCCCTCTCCGTCCGCTCATGCATAAAGGAGAAGACGGGGAGAAATCCCTTTCGGTTGCGTCAAATCATATTTCACACATATTCCCTCACCCCCCATTCCCCACCCACTCTCTTTCATGCATCACAACATAAACCATACACACAACCACTCTCCATTTACCTCTATCTTCTGTCTTCTCCCGTCCTTACTCAAGAAACATTCCCCTCTTTCCTAATGCCCCTTTTACCCTATCCATCCATCTCATCCTTGGTTACCCCCTCGTGTTCACTCCTTCCACCTCTGCATCCCACACCTCTTTTACTAATCGTTCTTCACTCATTCTTTCCATGTGTCCAAACCATCCTAATACTCTTTCATCAACCATATCTCCCAACTCCCTTTCCACCCCCGTTCTCCTCCTCACCTCCTCGTTTCTCACTCTATCCACCCTAGTCACCCCTATCATACTTCTCAGGCACCTCATCTCAAACACATTCAAACTCCTCCTCTCTTCCTCTCTTATGTTCCATCTTTCTGCCCCATACAGTGCTGTTGGCACAATCACTCCATACAATCTCCTTAGCATTCATTCCCAAATGTCTATTTCATATTACACTTTTTAATCCTCCAAGGCATTTACTTGCTTCTCTCAATCTACATTCTACCTCCACTTCTACTCCTCCCTTTCCCGCCACATTTGCACCCAAGTATCTAAAACTATCCACTTCCTCCAGTCTCTTTTCCTTAATACCTACTCTCAGTCTGCTGCCACATTCTCCCGTTGTACATATCACAAACATACTGCCTATCTCTTCCCTTTTACTCTCATCTGTACCACACACACACACATTAAAAGAGCCAAACCTTAGGGTTCTGGTTGGAAAACTCCTCCCAGACCCTCTTATGCCTTTACTTTTTTTTCAGGAGTGTCTCCTTTGGGGTTACAGGGAGAAGGATGCCTAGTCCTATCCCCGTCCCATTTTTTGTCGCCTTGTACGACTCAAATGGGAATACTTAGTGGTAGTATCCTTTTCCCCCATCACAGGGTTCGAAGAAATCAGAAAATTAATATTTAGAGAAGGGGTACAAGACAGTAACAAGAGTGGGGGGGGGACAGCATAACGGAGGGACAGCTGCATTGTAATAGAGTATCATCATTTCTCTATGAATAGAGATTTCTTTTACCACAGGAAAAAATATGCAAGATTCTGGTCCGTAGGGGCGCCCCATATAGACCCTAAAGTATCATCGGCATGCTACTGAGCAGCTTTTAACCCAGCAATGATATGCAGCCAATACTCAATAAAATAGAATAAGATAATATAGAATGAAAAATTATAACGTAAAATGAAACAAAATAAAATTAAAATAAGTTTAAGTGAAAATAACATAGAACAAAAAGAAAAATCAAAATCAAACTAGATAAGACCAAACAAAATAAATCAAAACAAAACAAAACAACAACCGGATAAACAAACACCCAACCGGATAAACAAACAAACAAGAAGGTAAAATAATAAACTAAGAGACATGACATCAAATCACATGATTATCCGGCTGACTACGCGGTAGACGACCATGTTTCTACATTTACATCTCAACACCAGCTCCTATCAGTTTAAGCCCACTAATACACTTTTGGTTATTACTTACCATGAAAATAACATAAATTTTGGTGTTATTGTTTCAATATATTATTGATATTGTTATCAGTACTAGTAGTTGTACTATAGCAGTAATAGTAGTAGTACTATTATTATTAATGTTACAACTATTAGTATCACTATTTTTACTACTACTTTTATTTTTACTATTATCACTCTTATAATTATTTTATAACATTATCTACTATCAATTTATTTAATTTTATTTATCTATTTCTGTTTATTTAT
The DNA here is from genome assembly GCF_046742065.1 of Oratosquilla oratoria. Lineage (NCBI taxonomy): Eukaryota > Metazoa > Arthropoda > Malacostraca > Stomatopoda > Squillidae > Oratosquilla > Oratosquilla oratoria. The sequence goes on along the minus strand of NC_134782.1, from coordinate 75,581,955 downwards.
TTTATCCATTTATTCATTTTATATATTCACTTTTTATTCATTTATTTATTTATTTTTTTATTTACTTATTTATTTACTTATTCATTTATTGTCTTTTTCAGGTCGTTTATCCACTCTGCCCTCCTGAGAGCTCACATATCCATATCCATTCATTAATATGAATGCAAATGTCGACTCAACTTGTCTACCATTCCATCCGAGTAACCGGTTGTCTCACCATCTGTCACGTTTGTGTTGCGTGCCCGTGACATCACGCGAGCGAGGCCGGACACCAAAGATTTTTTTTTTTTTTTTTTTTTTTTTTTGGGGGGGGAGTCATGCCCGCCTTATTATTTCATCTATTTCTGCCAGAGATTTATCTCCGGATTTTTTCTTTCTTTTTTTTCATCTACATGGTATGGATCTTGAGACTTGGCTTTCAGGTCATGGATATATATATATATATATATATTTATATATATATATATATATATATATATATATATATATATATATACATATATATATGCAAAATAACCACAGGAGAAGGGAAACTTGTAGACAGTAAGTACTTTCGTATATTACATCTCCAGTCTAATAAAAAAAATGTAATATACGAAAGTACTTACTATCTACAAGTTTCCCTTCTCCTGTGGTTATCTTGCATTTTAGTATCACGGTGATGTGATTGCTTGCATATATGTATATATATATATATATATATATATATATATATATATTCTTACACACACACATACACATACACACACACACATATATATACATATAAACATATATATATATATATATATATATATATATATATATATATATATATATCTGTGTGAGTGTGTGTGTGTGTGTGTGTGTGTGTGTGTGTGTGTGTGTGTGTGTGTGTGTGTGTGTGTGTGTGTGTGTGTGTGTGTGTGTGTGTGTGTGTGTGTGTGTGTGTGTGTGTGTGTGTGTGTGTGTGTGTGTGTGTGTGTGTGTGTGTGTGTGTGTGTGTGTGTGTGTGTGTGTGTGTGTGTGTGTGTGTGTGTGTGTGTGTGTGTGTGTGTGTGTGTGTGTGTGTGTGTGTGTATACATATATATAAACATATATATGTGTGTATGTACGCTATGTATATATGCGCTCTCACGCTATATGGTCATATTGTAAAGAATATCGTAAATGATCGACGTATTGCCCATTGTCTTCAGCTTCTCAAAAGACGCCAGCTATTTTAGTACTTATAAATGACATCAGCTAGCTTTTTTCATTTGATGAAATCGCCTGGCGGAATCTTGAATAAACGTCACGTGCAAGTACGCCGATAGAAATAAATGGTTGAGAACAGCATTAGCTAGACAAGAAAATTAATTACCTATTTCTTTCCTTCAGACCCCCCCCCATCCCCAGCTTGCCACGTTTGGCTAAAACGAAAATTTCCTCAAAAAACATATAGGTAAATAGAAAACGGACGCCACATTGAACCAACGCCATGTTGTGAACCGGCAACACTTCCATGACAACTGCAGCTTTCACAGGATCGACTGTAACGATGATGGTACGATGAAGAAGAGAGAGGGCCTCAGTCTTAAGAGAGAGAGAGGGAGAGAACAAGAAAGAGATAATGGGACTAAAGAGAAGACAACACAACCTTCTTGATCGAGACTGAACGGAATGTCAAAGACATGTACATGACCATATGAAGAGGAGGACCCTTTCGGTTCTTCGGCAAAGACCACCGGAGGGGTGGGGGAGAAAGCTTCTGCAGAAATGAATGCCTCTACCCTCCCCCCACCCTCCCTGCTTAAGCCTTTCTTACCCTTATCACATCCCCTTACCCTCCCCCCCCCCGGCCGTCTCTTCACCCTCCTCCATACCTCACTCCTCTTTTCCTCCCTTTCTTCCTCCTTTCCTCTCTTTTCTCTTTGATACACTGACCACTTCTGAGAGACCCCAAGAGGGGTCTCCAGACTTGGACAGAAGACCCTCAACCCCCTTTTCCCTTCCCCCTCCCCTCAACCCCCGCCACCCTCCTGCCTGTGAACCTTTCCTGTCATGGGGGCTTTCATGAGCTGCATGAAGATATCTGCCGCTCACCAAAAACAAAACTAGAAAGAGTCTCACCTAGCAAGGGTGAATCTGGCTGAACCTAATTCTTATCAAATGCGAATTTACAATCTTGATCGAGTGATCCAACTTACTAAGAGAGATCAAAGGTTAAATGAATAGTTATTCTTAATCATATCAGGTTGAAATATTTGAGCTAGATAGTTTGAACCAGTTCACTATGAGGGTTTAAAGTTTAGATGAATTATTTTTTAACAAAATTATAGAATTTATATGTATATATATATATGAAACCAAACATATATATATATATATATATATACATATATGTATATATGTATATATATATATATATATATATATATATATATGATATATTCATGTATATGTATATGTAATATGTATATGTAATTCTGTTTAACCCTTTCACTGTGGAAGAGGTTCCCTTCCAGCTGATTAAAATTGTCTGACGGCAGTTAGGATAAACGACTAAAGTTATAAAATGCAGACAAAGCGTTAATCAATCCTTTAACTCAGGAGAGAGTTTTTCTTTTGGTGAATAAAATCGCCTGGCGGCAGGTAGAACCAACGACGAAGGAGAGAAAGGTAGAGGGAGGGCATATGGAGGTGGAGGGAGCGTAGAGGGAACTTGATGTGAACACCTTAAGTTCCTGTCACCTTAACATAATGTACAATAGCTGCTTTGCCTGCATACACCGCCATGATCAGCTACTAGTGGTCTCCTTTCCCATTCCTCCAACATTTCCCCCCACCTCCACCTCCCACACCACCTCCCCCAACCTCCCCTTCGCACCCACCCCACGACACATATGTCATTAGTATTCCTGACGATAAGTGCTACTGATTGAGTGAATGATGCCTTGAGGGGACCTTGGTACTAAAATACTTATATGATAGTACCATGAGTCCGTAAAGAGAGGCAGGTAAGGCCGTAAGGCATTCAGAATAGATATAAACACGAGGCCTCAGTTCGATGCACGCGCACACACAGGAAGACCAACAAAGATCTTCCGGAGACCATCCAAAACCACCGAAGACCACCGAATACCGCCGAAGAACATTGAAGACCGCCGAAGACCACCGAAGACCATAGAAGACCACCGAAGACCGCCGACGTACATCGAAGACCGCCTAAGAATACCGAAGACCGCCGAAGAACATCGAAGACCGCCGAAGACCATCGAAGACCACCGAAGACCACCGAAGACCATCGAAGACCACCGAAAACCATCAAAGACCGTCAAAGGCCATCGAAGACCATCGAAGACCATCGAAGACCGTCAAAGACCATCGAAGACCTTCGAAGACCATCGAAGACCGCCAAAGACTATCGAAGACCATTCAGCATTGGTCCGCGATAATAGTAACAACGATAAGAATGTAAACATACAAAAATACAAGACTAGGAATATGTAACGTAAAAACATAATGTAAATTCCAGACAATCTTGCTAAAAGAAGAAATAAAATAAAATCAATATATTGCAGGTGGACTTAAAAGAGGAAGAGATTGAATAGGGGGATAAATATGCAAATTGCAAAATTTGACATATAAATATCTAAATGTTAATGGAAAAGAATGAGTAGATTAATTAATCACTGAATTAATGAAGGGAATGAATTAATACATAAATAAGTAAATTGATAGATATATAACTAAATTAACAGTTCACTTATTCATTTAATTATTCATTTATCTCTGTTTATTTGTTTATTTATTTATTTGTTTGTTTATTAATTTATTATTGTCTTATTTATTTATTTGTCTACTTATCTATTCAACCATCTACTAGTTTCCGTATTCATTTATTTATTTATCTATTCATTTATCTACTTATCTATCTGTTTATTCATTCATTTATTCATTTACTTTCCCATTCTCCCATTTATGAGTTCCCGTATCCGCTTATCAACTCATCTTCATTTATTCATTCATCATTCATTTATTCATTTATTCATCTATTTATTTGTGAATTTCAGTATAGTATGTAATTATATTGGCTGTTATTGTACTCCATTTATTCAACAATACAAAGTTATTTCCACTTATCGTAATGATCAAAGCAGCACCTCACCACCTCCAATCCCATGGTTCTTTGCCCAGTTTACATCAAAAGGGATAAATAAATTTATCTATTTATTTGTTTGTTTTTCCTCTTCCTAGGAAGCTATATAAACGACAGAAAATTCATAAAAATTCCGAAGTACAATAAAATTAACAAATTTCATGATAAAGATGGAGTGATACATTTTTTTAATATAAAAACGTCGCAAACACCTCCAAAGAAGAAGAGGAGGGGGAGGAGGAGGAAGAAGAAGAAAAGGAGAAGGACGTGGCGGTGGTGGTGGTGGTGGTGGCGATGGTGGAGGTACTGTATGATCTGTTTTGCTGGTATCTTTACCGCCATCTTGCCCCTTCCATTTTGGTTTTGCACCAAATGGTGAGGGCAGTAATGGTGTCAAATATCACCATAAGATCTACGGTGTTGTTTGGTGTTTTGAGATGTTACGTAATATATCAGGTGTTATAAAATGTTGCTTACGTCTTGAATGGTGTTATCTGGTGTTGGATCTTATTTTATGGTATGACATACGTATGTATGGTGTTGTGGTGTGTTATAGTATTGTGGTGTGTTATTCTATCTTATTTCATCCTGTTTTATTTCATTTTGTGCTATTCTATTTTGTTTCGTTTTAGTTTGTTTTATCTTATTTTATTCTATCTTATTATTATCTTATTCTATCTCATATTATTCTACTCTATTTTTGTTTTATTTTACTTTATTTCTTCAAATTTAACCACAGCCATTATTTTCGCTTTTATTTTTTATAATTGAATTTCTTCTTTATTAACAAGTGTCTCCGCCTCACTCCTCAACACCAGAACAACCTCTACCAACAACCTACATCACCACAACCCGTCTCAACGGCCAGGCCTTTACAATACCAAACCAAGAGGACCGCAAGTTCTACAACAGCCTAAAGAAGGTCCCGCTTATGAGAGTACAGAAAGGTCGAATATTCTCAGCCTTTACACGTAATCATGACCTAATCGACCTGAACATGACCACTTGTCCTTCCCTCCGATAATATCATAAAGTAGCTCGTATGAATTTTCGATTTTTTCTTTTCATTAAAGATTTACATAGAAAAGATAAGACCAGGGTTAGGGTAGGGTCTAAGAAGCCCTCTATAGGGATGAGGGACCTATTTCGTGTACACTCCCACATACATTTGCGTGTGTGTGTTTGCTTGCGTTTGCTTCTGTGTGTATACAACTGTGAAAATATGTGCACTTTACTATACCTATATTTCAAAACATCTGTACATGTACGTTTAGTAAACCCAAAGCGTTGGGGTGTATATATGTGCATGTGTATGTGTGCGTGCGTGTGAGTCCGTGTGTGTGTGCTTGTGTGTGCATACAACTGTGAATATATGTATACATTACTGTTCCCATATTTCAACACATGTTCACAAATATGCCCAGTAAACCTAAAGTGTGGGTGTATGTACATGTGCATGTGTACGTGTGTACGCGTATACGTATGTACGTTTGTGTATGTACGTGTGGGTCTATGTGCATATGCGGGCGCGCGGACCAATCTGGCACAATCGAGTCCTGGCAAGGCGGGGGACCGAGACCTGCCGAATCGGCGAAGAAAAGAAGAGAAACAAGTACTGAAACTGGAGTAGATCTTAAAGTGCGATACGTCCCTAAAGACAGAGAACCGCTTCTGGAAGGCGAAGGCGAAGGCGTCCTGAAAGACATGAAAAAGAAAAAAGAAAGAAAAAAACCCCAAGGCGGCAGTGGGAGTTTTTGAACAACAGATGATGTCGGTTGAGATGGTGAGAATGATAAACGCATACAGAAGACAGAAAAAGGAATCAAGAAGACGAAGGTAAAGGTGATGATGATGAAAGTGAAGATGAAGATAAGAATGACGTGACGATGAGGATGATGTTAAAGATGAATGTGAAGGTGAAGACGAATGATGAAAATGAGGAGGTTGATGATAAAGTTGTAAGTGAATAAGATGAATAGTATGAAGATGGAAATGAGAAATATGAAGACGATGGTAAAGATGATGATGGTGAATATGAAGATAACTAAGACGAGAAGAAAGATTATGATCAATAATTAAGTAGATAAAGAAGAAAATTTATAGATTATGGACAGGGAAATACACAAATATCAAAAAAATAATAATAATAAGGATACAGAAATGACGAAAAAAATAAAGAAGATAAAAAAAGATGAATAAGAAGAACAGGATGATGACGAAGAAGAAAAAGAAAAAAAACAGGAAAATGAAGAAGAAGAAGAAGAAGAAGAAGAAGAAGAAGAAGAAGAAGAAGAAGAAGAAGAAGAAGAAGAAGAAGAAGAAGAAGAAGAAGAAGAAGGCAAAAAAAGAAAAAAAGACACGGAGGAGGAGGAAGAGGAGTAAGAAAAAAGAGAAGAAGAAAGAGGCGGCGAAGATGATGAACAAGATAAAGAAGATGAAGAAGAAAAACAAGAAGATGAAGAAGAAAAAAAAAGAAGGGGAATATAAGATAAATGAGAAGAAGAAGAAGAAAAAGAAGAAAAAGAGGAGGAGGAAGAAGAAGAAGAAGAAGAAGAAGAAGAAGAAGAAGAAGAAGAAGAAGAGGAAGAAGAAGAAGAAGAAGAAGAAGAGGCAAAGAAGAAGAAGAAGAAGAAGAAATTGTGAGATAAAGTGGACGAGATAGTGCGTGGCAGGGCCAATTCTTGGGCCGAGATATCAACGGGGGTATCTCGTTCTCACGGGTGGGTGAGGCTGGAGTGAGGGTGAGGGTGAGGGTGAGGGTGAGGGTGAGGGTGAGGGTGAGGGTGAGGGTGAGGGTGAGGGTGAGGGTGAGGGTGAGGGTGAGGGTGAGGGTGAGGGTGAGGGTGAGGGTGAGAGCGAGGTGAGCGTGAGGGTGAAGGGTGAGGGTGAGGGTGAAGGGTGAGAGTGAGGGTGAGGTTGAGGGTGAGGGTGAGGGTGAAGGTGAGAGTGAGGGTGAGGGTGAGGGTGAAGATGCGAAGGTGTGAGGGTGAGGATGAGAGTGAAGGTAAGGATGAGAGTGAGGGTGGGGGTGAAGGGTGAGGGTGAGAGTGAAGGGTGAAGACTAAGGGACAGGAAGGGAGAGGGGGAGAGAGGGAAAAAAGTAAAGGGAGGAAAAGTAAAAGAAAGTGAGCCAGCCAACAAAGGAGGCACAGAGATCGAGGTGAGAAAATACTTTACAGTTTTGCTTCTGGCCAATGCTAGACTACCCCATCCACTCAAAATACAAACTTGAATTAAAAAGATAAAACTACCCAAACAAGATATGTACAAAAAATCGCATTCAGCACCAACAAATATACAATAAACAAAAAAATCTAACAACACGAAATAAAAAGTAGTAAAAAGAACACATGTCAAATAAACAAGAACTATAAACTCTTACACATAAGTGTGGGGGGGGTGAAGGGGGCTAAGAGGGGAAAGAGGAGGGGGGAGGGTGCCTGCATTGCGTGCCCACGGGGTCCTGGCAATACCTGTTGAGAACCTTAGTTGCTCTGGCCTTAGTA
>NC_134782.1:75531828-75539328 GCF_046742065.1 Oratosquilla oratoria | reverse complement strand
GGCTAGCCTAACCTAATCAAATTTCTAACATAAAAAGAGAAATAAAGAATATATATACGATCTCATATTCCCTTTTTGCACCTTCAGCCCTTAACTCTTCTCCCAACTTCCCCACTTACCACTCCTGCTGTTATCCTATAGTATTCATACGACCTACTCCAGATACCATTACCATAACAATTACCATACAAATTACCTTTTTCAATACCACGGTACTTCCTGTACCAATCTCTTAAATAGAGTGACGTCTAAACTTATTTTGTTCTGGCTATATCAGAAGATTTTGTTCAGAAAAAGTTTACCTTGAATATCTTCTGGAACATTGTCATTTCTGACACACTTGAGGAATATTATTGTGGCTAACATCAGAGCTCTGATAGCGTAACCGGAAGCATACTGGTCTCGCGTATGTTTAGTTTTGGGCTCGAATCCTGCATTCCTCTCCGATTCCCAACAGTGACTGCCCCAATTCGCCAAAAAGCACAGGGCAAAAATGACTGCTTCAGCCTTGCATTCGCTTAATTGTGGTTTCTAGACCTGGCACTTCTCTCTGATTTACAGAAGTGACAGCCCTATATCCCAACAGTCCCCAAAATGCAAAAGGCAAAGGTAACGAATTCAACCTCAGATACTCAGCGCCTCCTGGCGTAGGCGCCTTACCTTCTACCGGCAGAAGACTTCACTGAGCTGAAGAAAGCTTCTGGTTCAAGAGGAACCTTGTCCAGCAGACTCTTTCGAAAATCGAGTTCGACTGTGACTTCGAGTATGTCTTCGACTTCGAGGACAAAGAACCAGCGATAACAAAGTAAACTCACTCTCCCTACCACCACCACCTCCCCACCACTAACCCAACCACAGCCATCACCATCATCTCCCCCGTACCACTACCACCTCCTACCACCTACCACCTACCACCTCTTACCACCACCTCCAACCACCTCCACCACTTCGCCTACCACATCCTGCAACCTACCACCCAGCACCTACCTTATTCCCTCCCCTACCATAACCTCTCCTACCACAACCAGCACTCATACCACCGCTATCCCTACTACAACAACCACTCCAATGCTACCTCTTACCAATACCACCTAACACCTACCCAACCATCTTCTACCACCACAACAACAACCACCCTAATGCCACCTCCTTCCACCACCTACCACCCCCCACCCCTTCCCACAGCCACCCCAATGCCACCCCCTACCACCACCACTACCTATCACCCTCTCCCACAGCCACTCCAGTGCCACCTCCTACCACCACCACCCTCCACCACAAACATCCTCCTCTTCCTCCCACCACCACCACCACCACCACCACCAGCTCCACTACCGTGGCCGCCCCCAACTGAGTGTAGCAGGTGAGATGCTGGGAGGAATTTTGGCCCGGTACTCTGGTCCTGCATTATCTTCATGTCGAGAATTTGTAAGCTCTCACAAGAATTTGCTAATGGGAACGGCGTATGGTGATGAGAGCGTGTCTTTGAGTATGAACAAGCCTGTAGTTTCTCTTTCTCATGATCTTTCTCACAGTCCTTCTCACAATTCTTCTCATAATCCCTCTCACAATCCCTCTCATAATCCTTCTAACAATCCTTCATATGATACTTCCCACAATCCCGATCACAGTCCTCATATTCCTTCTCATAATCCTCACAACCCTTCTCACAAGCCTGCAGTTTCTTCTCGTAATCCTTCGCATAATCCTTTTCATAGTCCTTACAATCCTTCTCACAAACTTTCTCACAAATGTTTATTATTTGCTCAAGATCATCTACCCCATCTACCGTTTTCTTTGTATCTTCGGGTGTCTAGTTGTTTCCACATCTCTTCTCTCTCTCTCTCTCTCTCTCTCTCTCTCTCTCTCTCTCTCTCTCTCTCTCTCTCTCTCTCTCTCTCTCTCTCTCTCTCTCTCTCTCTCTCTCTCTCTCTCTACCTATTTATGTATGTATGTATGTCTGTATGTATGTATGTATGTATGTATGTATGTCTGTATGTATGTATGTATCTATGTATGTATGTATGTATGTATGTATGCATGTATGTATGTATGTATATGTATGTGTGTATGTATGTATGTATGTATGTATGGATGTATGTATGTATGTATGTATGTATGTATGTATGTATGTATGCATGTATACTGTATATGTATGTATGTATGTATGTATGTATGTATGTATGTATGTATGTATGTATGTATGTATGTATGTATGTATCTATGTATGCATGTATGTATGTATGTATGTATGTATGTATGTATGTATGTATGTATGTATGTATGTATGTATGTATGTATGTATGTATGTATGTATGTATGAATATATGTATGTATGTATGTATGTATATATGTATATATGTATGTATGTATGTATGTACGTATGTATGTATGTATGTATGTATGTATGTATGTATGTATGTATGTATGTATGTATGTATGTATGTATGTATGTATGTATGTATGTGTGTATGTATATATGTATGTACCTATGTCTGTATGTATGTATGTATATGTATGTATGTATGTATGTACGTATGTATGTATCTATCTAGCATATATATATATATATATATATATATATATATATATATATATATATATATATATATATATATATATATACATATATATATATATACAGACGAGACGAGCAAACAAATATGTTCACGCGCGCGCGCGCGTGTGTGTGTGTGTTGTGTGTGTGTGTGTGTGTGTGTGTGTGTGTGTGTGTGTGTGTGTGTGTGTGTGTGTGTGTGTGTGTGTGTGTGTGTGTGTGTGTGTGTGTGTGTGTGTGTGTGTGTGTGTGTGTGTGTGTGTGTGTGTGTGTGTGTGTGTGTGTGTGTGTACATGTGCGTGTGCGTGTACATGTGCAAGTATGTATATGCGAACACGTACATATGTACCGTCACTCCACACGCTTCTGTGGGCATGTTCAGCAGAGAGGCAGGCAGGCAAAGAAGCAGTCAAGTAAGCAGGTAAGCAGAAGGCAAGCAGGCTGAGCAGGACAGGGCAGGTCAGCGGCGTCGCTGAGGGGACTCCGCACCCCCTCAGCAGGGCCATTAGCCGAGCAGAACTGTCTACTCTGAAGGAGCTTGCAAAGAGGAGGTGGAGAAGGAGGTGGTGGTGGGGAGTGGAAGACATATGAAGAGGAGGAAGACCGGTGGAGGAGGATAGGAAGCGGTAGAGAAGGTAGAGGAGTAAGAAAGGCATTGGAGGAGATAGAGGAGGAGTAGGATGGAGAGTGGAGGAAAAGCTGGAGGATCAGGGAGTTGAAGGAGGAGGACGAGGAGGAATACGAGGAGAAGGAAAGTGGTTGGGGGAGGCGAAGGAGGATCAGGAAGCGGTGTTGGAAGAGGAGGAGGAGGAGAAGGACGAGGAGGAGGAGGAAGTAGAGAGAGAGAGAGGAGGAAAAGCAAAAAGGAGAAGCATAAGAGTGGTGAGAAAGAGTTGTAGAAGGAGCAGGATGAGGAGGGGAAGAAGGAGGAAGGAAGGGAGTGCGGAAAGATATGAGGAGGAGAAGGAAAAAGAGGAGGAAGAGAAGGAGGAGGAGGGTAGAAAATGGAGCAAGAAATCATCATCATCATCATCATCTTCATCATCATCATCATCATCATCATCATCATCATCATCATCATCATCATCATCATCATCATCATCATCATCATCATCATCATCATCATCATCATCATCATCATCATCATCATCATCATCATCATCATCATCATCATCATCATCATCATCATCATCATCATCACCACCTCTTTTCTCATCCCCACCCCGTTAAGTTTTATGCCGTCTCTACTTGATGGACTGTACTGGCACCCCTATGGACCAGAGGACCAATCTCCACTCAAAGAAGAATGCTGACCACTTTACCACTTCTAAGATCTCCTCTTTGGTGCGGTATTGTCTCCAGGGATAGAAGCGCCGGTTGCCGATGAGGAAATACATTTAAAGTTCTACACATTCAATCCCTTCCTCTTCTCATTATTTTGCACACTATCACCATAACATCATATCTCTTCTTTCCACTATCACCACACACTCCCACACCACCTCCCACAACATCACCACCATCACCGTCCCCAACATCCTACTCCCCCTCCTTCTCTCCCTCCCCTCCCTCCCCCACCCTTCTCCCATCACCCACATTGTCCATTAAGCCCATTTCCCCATTGCCATGGTATTTGCCAAGTCATTCATGTTAAAACCAAAATAAAAATATGGCTCCCCCCCCCATAACCAAAGCCTTTAATTATCCTGCTTCGACTAGTGTCCTATAAAGACGTTGAACAATAGTCGGACATGCCTCTCGACCAATCAGGGCGGAGCTAGCCGTCACGTGACTCCTCCTCCTTTCACGTGAATGGCCGATACGATCGCGGGACACGCCTCTGGTTGCCTACTTGTGGTCTTATCGCTGTTTGTTTAAGACATTGTTTAAGGTGGCTGGCGTGGTAGGCTCTCTGGAAGGCTGAAGGAAAGAAAGCTCCGTTTCTGTTTTTTTTTTTTTTTTTTTTTTTTTGTGCCTTCGTGGTGTCGTGGTGGAACATTTTCTTCTTCTTCTTCTTCTTCTTCTTCTTCTTCTTCTTCTTCTTCTTCTTCTTCTTCTTCTTCTTCTTCTTCCTCTTCTTCCTCTTCTTCTTCTTCTTCTTCTTCTTCTTCTTCTTCTTCTTCTTCTTCTTCTTCTTCTTCTTCTTTGTCTTCTTCTTCTTCTTTGTCTTCTTCTTCTTCTTGTTTTTCTCCCTCTTCCTTTTCTTGTCGTCAGAACTCTTGCACTTTTTTGTTGCGCATCGCTTCGTGTTTCGGTTCGTGTGTCATAAACCTTTATGAGGTTTTGTTTTGGTTTCAGTGAGCGTTTCAATGAGCTTTAGTGAGCCGTCTGTGGTTTACCTTGAACAGATCAGAATACAATGGAATGCAGTGGAATGCATTTGAATACAATAGACACACGACAGATTTATATAATTCTGGTGAGAATAAATCTAATATAGGAAAAGGAAAGGAGGTTGAGAGAAAGGAATGAGGGGAGGAGGCGAAGAGTGGAAAGAAGGAGAGGAGGAGGGGAGGGGGCAGGAAATGTAAAGGGAGGGTAATAGGGAAGTGAGGGGGTGGCGGACGGGAAGATGGACAGGAGGGTGAGGTAGACAAGGAGGGGAAACTCAGGGAAGGATGGAGAGGAGGGAGGAGGTTAGGGGAGAAAAGAGGAAGAGAGGGAAGGGAGAGAAGAATGAGAGGGGGAGGAGAGAGGAAGGAAGGAAAAAAAGGAGATAGGGAGGGGAAAGAAGGAGAGGAGGATGAGGGAGACGAGGATGAAAGGTGAGGGAATGAGAAGGGATGGAGAGGAGGGTAGAGGGAAGGGGAAAAAAAGAGGAGAGAGGAGGGGAAGAGAAGAAAAAGAGGGGGTATGAGGAAGGAAGGGAGAAATTAAGGAGAGGGAGAGGTGAAAGAAGAAGAGGAGAGAGGAGTGAAGGAAGAGGAAGAGGAAAGGGAGGAAGGTAAGGGAGTAAGGGAGAACGCGAGGGGGGACGGAGAAGGATAGAGTAGGAGGGGAGAGGGTAGAGATGAGAATGGGGGATAGGAGAGGAGAGAGGGTGGAGATGGGAATGGAGGAAAGGAGAGAGAGTGGAGATGGGAATGGAGGAGAGGAGAGGAGGAGAGGGAGGGGAGAGGGAAAGGGAGAGGGGAGAGAGGACAAACCTGCAAATGATTAAGAATATCTGCCACCAGCCAGAATAAAATATGTATAACCTATCGTGTTATTGTTATTAATATTGCTTTAACTAAGATAATGGCACTAATACTCATTAACAAAGCAACCGTCAGCTTCGGTAAATGTAAATAAGTGTCACTGACCTGCTACTGATATGTCAGCGACAATGACAACACTCACCGGCACCACAGCTGACATGTTTGTTGCATTTGTCTTCAACCAGTTACATCTCCCCCTCCCACTTACTCCCACGCTCCCAAACTCTCACGCTCCCTCATTTGCTCTTACGTTATTATACTCCCGTTCTCCTTGGGTGTACATGTACCCCCACAAACATTTTAGCATCGGTGTAAATTGTATGCATTTGGAGTTGGAGTGTATAGGATCTGACGCTGGTATTAACAGGCGAGAAAGGGTCACCGCAATTAGGTCGCGTCTGGTCATGGCCTCGGGTCAGTCACGCGTATATATGTTACAGTAAGAACACGTACCGTTTCACTAACCGTTTATTCAGTGAATACGCGTAATCCCCGTTTCACTAACCTAACCTAACCTAACCTAACCTAACCTTACCTAACCTAACCTTAGGTTAGGTTAGGTTAGGTTAGGTTAGGTTAGGTTAGGTTAGGTTAGGTTAGGTTAGGTTAGGTTAAGTTAGGTTAGGTTAGGTTAGGTTCGGTTAGGTTCGGTTAGGTTCGGTTAGGTTCGGTTAGGTTCGGTTAGGTTCGGTTAGGTCAGGTTAGGTTAGGTTAGGTTAGGTTAGGTTAGTGAAACGGGGATTACGCGTATTCACTGAATAAACATTCAGGGATTACGCGTAATCCCTAGGTACGTGTTCATACTGTAACATATATACTGCCCCGAGCGGGCAAGACAGTGAGTTAGTCCTCTGTACTTGTAGCACATCACTAGGCCTTCGCGGACGGTCCCCGACTTCAGGGACCACGCCACGTCCGTCCTCAGGCCGACGCACACGTATCTTAATCAGAATAAAGGGCACAAGCCAATCCGAGCTTCATTCTCTCCCTATGTCACCTAGCCCAAGTAACACACGCAAATATTACACCCCCATTCTTTTTCCTTCCTCACACTCTCTTGCAATACTCCCAAAATCCCCCGCCACCTACCACATCCTCTTCCTCCTGTCCCTCCTCCTCCTCCTCCTCCTCCTCCTCCTCCTCCTCCTCCTCCTCCTCCTCCTCCTCCTCCTCCTCCTCCTCCTCTTCCATCTCCTCCTCCTCTTTCTCCTCCTCCTTTCTTTCATCCCCTTTATTCCCTTTCTCCTCCTCTTTCTTCTCCTCCTCCTCTTCCTTCTCCTCCTCCTTCTCCTCCTCCCATTATCCTCCTCCCTCTCCTCCTCCTCCTTATCCTCCTCCTTATCCTTCTCCTCCTCCTTATCCTGATCCTGATCCTAATCCTGATCCTCCTCGTCATATTCCTCCTCCTCCTCCTCCTCCTCCTCCTCCTCCTCCCCCTTCTCCTTCTCTTTCTCCTTCTCCTTCTCTTTCTCCTCCTCCTCCTCCTCCTTATTCTCCTTTTCCTCCCCTTCCTTCTACTTCCTCTTCACCATCCTCGCTTTCCTTGCCGCTTTCCCTCTTCCACTCCCTTCTACTCCCTTTCCATTTCCATTCCTTACTCTCTGTCCTCCTAGTCCTTCCAATTCTCTTCATTCTTCTCTCCCTTAACCTCCCATATTCATCCCACCTCTTTCCATACTCCCTTTCTTCCTCCCCTTGTCCCTCCCTCCCGCTTCCACCTCCATTTCAGCCCCACACACCCATTTT
>NC_134782.1:75524328-75526828 GCF_046742065.1 Oratosquilla oratoria | reverse complement strand
ATGTTCTTAGTCTCCAGGTCCGAGGATTATTTTCCAGGTCTTCCCTGACTTCCCAGAATCGCTGAATTCATTTGTAGATGGTTGGTTTCTTTGGAGCATCATCACCATGAACTCTCTACAAAGCCTCAATTATCTGCATTCCCTTCCATTCGAGTTTCATCAAGAACTTAATTTTCGTTTTTATTTCAAAAATTCTAATTTCCATGGTTCAAGAATGTAAGTTTGTTCAAGAAAATCCTCACTATGTAGTAATCACTGCATAACATATTGCAAGTAACTGACAACAAGCTAAGGATTCAGTGAAGCGTGCTTACATGTTTTGTCTTGTTCTCACCTATTCAGGTTCAAGTAATGGCTATATTCCGCGAACATTTATATTTCACCCCGTAAGCAGTTACTTATTCGACTTTCTCGATGACGAGTGTTTCATGTAGCTTATCAAAGAACCTACAAGGGAAAGGGATACATTCGACCTACAGATAACCAGCCATGAAAATATGATAATAAGTATAGATGCTGATGAACACATTGCATTTATTGACCTTAGTCTAATTAAGATTCAACTCTAAAAAAGGATCTACAATACTTTTGATCCCTGATCTAAAGAAAGATCATTTCATCGCCTTACAACAAGTGCTCCAGCCTAAAAATTGGAAGTCAAAATTATGAGAAAACCCAGTGGAAGAGATGTGAGAAGTGTATCAAAACACGTTCGCTGAAAGTATTCATACTTACATTTCATTTCAAGGAAAGATAATAATCCAAATAAATTTCATACAAAATGGCTTGATAAAGAAACAGAAAAAGTGTCGTGTGTGTGTGTGTGTGTGTGTGTGTGTGTGTGTGTGTGTGTGTGTGTGTGTGTGTGTGTGTGTGTGTGTGTGTGTGTGTGTGTGTGTGTGTGTGTGTGTGTGTGTGTGTGTGTGTGTGTGTGTGTGTGTGTGTGTGTGTGTGTGTGTGTGTGTGTGTGTGTGTGTGTGTGTGTGTGTGTGTGTGTGTGTGTGTGTGTGTGTGTGTGTGTGTGTGTGTGTGTGTGTGTGTGTGTGTGTGTGTGTGTGTGTGCGCGCGTTTTTGTCGATTTGTTTGGTGGGACAATGTACTCATACTATTGTACATGACTGTCAGCCAATCCATCACATTCCCTCGAGTGGTTCAGAGGGTTGTTTATTCGTCTCACTAATTAGTTCTTTGGGAATGACATCTGCCTTTCTGTCGAAGTGTCGGTATCATGATAGTACCGTTCTCTCCCCTTTCCCTTCTCCCACCTCTCTCATATCTCCTCTCTCCTATCTACTTTCTTCCATCTCCCCTCCCCACTCTCCAAGAAGGATTAAAAAAAAATCAAGAAGAAATCCAAAATTTCAAGAAGAAAATCCAAAAGTTAAAGAATAAGTTCTAAAATTTCGAGAAGAAATACCAAAATTGCAAGAAGAAATTTCAAAATTTCGAGAAGAATTTCCGAAAATCCAAGTGACGGAGGTCTGCACTATTCACCCTATTTCCAAAAGGTTCTGTTCGAACCAAAAGGAAATATAGCAATGAAATACAAAACATTTGAAGTATCTTCGGAGTAATCCATGAAAGATTATCAATATCATTAATCTGGCTCTCAAATCTCGATATCAGATATAGACCATGTGTTGACATCTCATCATCTGTTGGACAAATCCTAAGAATCCGATCTAAGAGGTCTTTATTAGCCCGCTGTCCTCAAGCAAATATCTTAGAGTCTGCTGAGAAACATCACTTACGGGTCATACTAGGAAAAATACAATTCTCGCGAATCTAGTTGGAATTCTAAGATCTTGTGCTAGGAAATTAGTTTTTAGATCTTATGTCACAATGCAGGAACATTACGATGAATGGGATGGACAACGTATATGATCATCTCCCAGCTGCCCGTCCCGAATACTTTCAACATTCATCAGGTGCAATCCTGAGGGGCTGACAATCGGTTCCCAGAGTGGGCTAAAGATCTCTCTCGATCAACCTCAAATCTATGGTGACTGGTATATGCTCTCCCCACCCCCTCCCTTACTCTTCCTCCTCTTCCTTCTCTTCTTCCTCCTCCTCTTCCTCCCTACCTCATCCTCCTTTTACTACTTCTCCTATCACTACTATTACCACTACTACTACTACTACTACTACTACTACTACTACTACTACTACTACTACTACTACTACTACTACTACTACTACTACTACTACTACTAATACTACTACTACTACTACTACTACTACCACTACCACTACTACTACTACTACTACTACTACTACTACTACTACTACTACTACTACTACTATTTCTACTACTACTACTATTACTACTATCACTACTTCTACTACTACCACTACTACTACTACTACCACCACTACTACTACTACTACTACTACTACTACTACTACTACTACTACTACTACTACTACTACTACTACTACTAGTTATACTACTACTGCTACTACTTCTACTACTACTACTACTACTACTACTACTACTACT
>NC_134782.1:75506828-75514328 GCF_046742065.1 Oratosquilla oratoria | reverse complement strand
GAGTGTGGGGAAGAAGGAGGAGGAGGAGGTAAGATGGTGGGAGAGGAGGTGGGATAGTGTGGAGGAGGTGGTTGAGGATGGTGTAGTTTGCATGTTGAATAAATGATACATTATGTATGCACGCATATTACCTACTCCACATTTGTTGGAAGGTGTCCTGCAGGGAGGAGGGGGAGGAGGAGAAGAAGGAGGAGTGGGAGGGGAAGGAACAGCTGTGTGTTATTAAAAATCTCTCTCTCTCTATCTCCCTATCTCTATTTCTATCTTCCTCTATCTATCTATCTATCTATCTATCTATATATGTATATATATATATATATATATATATATATATATATATATATATATATATATATATATAGATATATATATATATAGCTACCTTTCCCCTGTGGTGGCAAACTTTAATAATTTCATTTTGTTTAGCGGCAGATAGATTTTAGGAAAGGAATAAGTATGTTTACTGTCCGTTTACTTCTCCACTTATTTATCTGTTTATCATTTATATAAAGCTTCATTTTTTATTTGTTTACATATCTATTTTTCTTATTGCGTATATACTTTAATTAATTCTATTATATTTATGCATTTATCTATTCTTTATTTGTTTATTTTTTACGTATGTATTTATATATTTTGTTTTACTAATCATTTATCATTTGTATGATGACGTCAGCCAGATTGGAGGAGAAATTATGGGTATAATTATCATTATCATTTAATATCATCAAGACACAATTATTTATTCTTATCATTTATTTCGACATGGATGACGTTTTCATTTGGATAAGGGGCAAGGAGGGTGAGTCAGTGAGGGCAGGGGGAGATGTTAAACCTCTAAATAAAAGGTTTATTAACCTCGATGAGCCCCGTTAATTTGGTGGCACATTTTGAGCTCTTTTTTCTGGTTGCTTTTGGTCGATTTATTTCGTCGATTTTCGACCTCTCATTTACATTGGTCGACATTCCTTCGACCAGAAGCTGAGGTCCCGTGTTTTCTTTCTCCCATTTTTGTTCTTATCTTTATCGGATACTTCGCTTATCCCCAGAAGGAGTCTTGATCTCAGCTTTTATTCTATTTTTATTTATTTTTTTATTCATCTATTTACATTCTTTTTTTATCTAGGAAGTTTTGCACAATCCTCTCCCTTCCTCCCTCCCTCACTCACTCACTCACTCACTCACTCACTCACTCACTCACTCATTCACTCACTCCACCTTTGCCCCTCTCACCGTTCACCACCCTCGAGTTTCCCAAAGGGAGTGACGCGTGTGGGCGGGCGGAGGCGGAGGCGGAGCGGAGGCGGAGGCGGAGGTGGCAGAGGCTGGAATGTATATCGTGATGTGCCTTTCTCATCAGACAAGTAAGTCTTGGGCCAAACCTCAAATAATTAGCCACCGCCACCGGCACCGCTACACCTCCGCCCCCCCCCCCTCTCTCTCTCTCTCTCTCTCTCTCTCTCTCTCTCTCTTGTTTCTAATATAATAACATCCCTATTGAAAGTTTAGCAATCAAGAAGAAAAAGATAAAATAAATCTAGAATTAAAAATTATATAAAATTTATCTATTTGATCATTGGTAAGCAAAAGTGTGTATGTCTGCGTGTGTTTGTGTGTGTGTGTGTGTGTGTGTGTGTGTGTGTGTGTGTGTGTGTGTGTGTGTGTGTGTGTGTGTGTGTGTGTGTGTGTGTGTGTGTGTGTGTGTGTGTGTGTGTGTGTGTGTGTGTGTGTGTGTGTGTGTGTGTGTGTGTGTGTGTGTGTGTGTGTGTGTGTGTGTGCGTGTGTGAACCAGGTTATCCTCCCTAATCACTGAACGTCAGTTCTCAGTACCACGGTCTCGTGATCTATTCTTGAACGTTGGTTCCGTTTACAAGATCATCTCCAGAGACAACCATGAATGAATAGAACAACGGGTACACCTGGAAATTTTGATGATAATTCGGGCTTCTGCATAGGAAATTACCAATGATTGAGTTGAGGAATGAGTACAGGAATAAATTATCGATATATTAGCTCTCAAGATTTCAGTGAGGGTTGGGGATTAAGTACATACATACATATACCAAGGTTTTTTCCCCTTTTCAAGGGAGGTAGCCAAAAAGGGAAAGGCATAAAAACACTCCCACCCATTTCATCCCTAAATACACTCCACACCCCTCCCACCCTCCCTCTCATCTGAGCACCTCCTGGATGACGGGTCATCCCTGCACCTTGCCCACCGCCCTGGGTCATAAGCAATGTATATAATATATATATATACATATATATATATATACATATACATATACACTTAGATAGATAGACATATGTATGTATATCTTTGTTTAACCACAAATCACTTTTAATTCCATGCCATCGCAGTCGAGACTGAAGAATCGCTCGATGGAGGCATTCGTTGGAAATTGAAACGTGGATGAGCCGAGGATTCGAACCCAGCTAACCCGTAACAAAGTTACAGTGACTTAAACCAATGCGCTATCAAGAGAGATGGATAGATAGAGAGATAGCACATTGGTTTAAGTCACTGTAACTTTGTTACGGGTTAGCTGGGTTCGAATCCTCGGCTCATCCACGTTTCAATTTCCAACGAATGCCTCCATCGAGCGATTCTTCAGTCTCAACTGCGATGGCGTGGAATTAAAAGTGATTTGTGGTTGAAAAAAGATATTAATTGATCACTGGGAAACATTCAGTGTAAATGTATATATACATATATATATATATATATATATATATATATATATGTATATATATACATATATATATATACATATATATATGTATATATATATGTATATATGCATGTATATATATATATATACATATATATATAAACAAGTTTTAAGCAAATTGATAAAAGATGTATACGAAATCAAATAAGTTAATAATCTAATGAATAAGTAGATAAGTAAAAATTAGATAAAATTTATAGATAAACTAATAATGAGGTAGATGAAGATGAATAAATAAATGAATAAGTGTGTAAAACAATGAATAAGAAAGTAAATAATAGAATATGAAAATAAACGAATAGACAATTAACTAGATAGATAATTAAGTGAATAAATCAATCGATAAACAAATGAGTCATAAAAAGAGAAAATGATTCACTCAATAAATCAAAGGAGGAAGAAGATGAGGAGGGGCCAAGGTGGAGAAGGCGAGGAGGAAGAGCTGAAGGAGTAGGAGGAGAAGAAGAACAAACAAAAATGTAGAGGTTGAATGAAACATAAGAGGAGAAAGAGAAGGAGGACGGGGAAGAGGAGGAATAAGAATAGGAATAAGCAAAAATAAAAGGATATGATACGATGGAGAAGGCGAAGTTGAAGAGGAGAAAGGAGGGAGAGGGCGAGGAAGGGAAGCAGGAGCGAGATGAGGAAGGCGTGGGGGTAGATCGTGATGCCGTGGATGTTGATAGCTTGTCGAGGAAGGTGCCTCTGTGTCATCATCAGGGATGTTTTCCTCCAGTAAAATAAGGACGATGTTAGTGGTGCTTCCTTCCATGTCCAGGTGGTATTGCCATGCACCTTGCTGGCTGGAAAATAGGGGTGGAGGTATTTGTCTGGGAAAAGGGAATATTGTCCCCTGGATGGGGATGTTTGTTTCGTGGAAAGGGAGTGCTGTTGCCTGGATATGGGGTTATTTGTTTGTGGAATGGAAGTATTGTCGCTTGAGGAAGGAGTGTTTGTTTGGGGAAAGGGAGTAGGGTCGCCTGGAGAGGGAGTATTTGTCTGTTGGTGGTGGTGATGTGGTGTCGTTGTGGTGATGGTAATGTGGTGTTGTTGTGGTGGTGGTGGTGGTGGTGATGGTGATGGTGATGGTAGTGGTGGTGATGGTTGTGGTGGTGGTGTGGGTGGTGATGGTTACTTTTGCACAAAAAGTAGTGAGTCTTTGGTTATTATACCAATGCACCTCCTCTCCTCCTCCTCCTCCTACTTCTCTCGCTCCTCCTCTTCCTCTTCTTTTTCCTCCTCCTCTTCCTCCTCTTCTTCCTCCTCCTCCACCTCTCCTTCTCCTCCCCCATCTCTTCCTCTTTTCACTCCTCTTCCTCCTCCTCCTTCTCCACCTCTTCCTTGTTTCATGCCTCCTCTTCCTCCACCTCTTCCTCTTCTCACGCCTCTTCCTCTTCCTCTTCCTCTACCTCTTACTCTTCCTCCTCCTTGTCCTCTTTCTCTTCCTATTCCTCTTCCCTCTCTTCCTCCTCCTCCTCCACTTCTTTTTCTTCTCACTCCTCCTCTTCCTTTTCCTCTTACTCATCCTTATCCTCTTCTCAACTTCCGTCGACATCCTCTATTTAGTCTCACATCCTTCCGACTCACACTAGATTCCTCAATTTGAGTTTCGTTCTTAACCTTGTTCCGTAAACCATCATTCAACTCTCATTCCATTATAGTTAAACACAGCAATACAGGTTAGTCTGGGCCTCGTGTCCAGGCTCACTGTCACCTCTTCCGTGCCGGGGGGCACTTGTCCTCTCATCGTGGCTGCCGCCAGCGATTTTATTCATCTTCATAGCACCCTTCCCTTCTCTCGCTTCAAAGAATTTCCTCTTCTGAATATCCCCGTGTAAGTAACCTAAACTTAGTCTAACCTAATCTAAATGAGCTTGAATTCACCTAACCTAACCTTCCATGACCTCAACCATACAAACCTAATCTAAATTAATCTAACCTAATCTAATCCAACCCAACCCATCCGAGCCTACCCCAATCCAAACCAATCCAACCCAATCCAACCCAACACAACCTAACACAACCCATCCCAACCCTGTGACTCACCTTAACCCAACCCAACCCATCCCAACCCAACCCAACCCATCCCATCCCAACCCAACCCAACCTCACCTAACCTTACCTAACCTCACCAGATCTAAGTTCACCCACCGTATCTAGCCGATTTCATCTCGTCACACTTCAGAGCTTTCAGAGCTGAAACCTGAAGTCACTTTAGGACGGCTTGGGCATCGAATGAAACCTCACCACACAGGAAGCTTCAGCTTCAGCGCTTTCAAATATTTGGCCTGGAAACAATAACACGTGCGTGTGTAGGAGGGAGGGGTCTGCGAATATACATACCCATATACACATATACAAGCACATTGTGTATATGGTCGCGTACACACACGCGCGCGCAGTTGGTAGAGTTCCCGGCTGCCACTACGGCGGTCCGGGTTCAAATCCCGCCTAGGGGTGAAATAATTTCAGTTTCGTTGCTCTGTGGGTTGCTACTCCAACTCTTGTGGGCGGGGAGTTCGGTGTGTGCGTAAATGTAAGGTCACAGCATTACCCATAGATCGGTCATATATGAGCTCTAAGCTCTCTTCCGAGAGGGAAATAACTGTCGATCACGAGTCCAACACGTGATCCAAGACCGTAGTGAATCACACACGTACACACACACACACACACACACACACACACACACACACACACACGGAACTTTTGGAGTTTTGTGTTGACATGGAAATACGTGTATTGTCCACCGTATTCCCCGTAAAATTGCACACACACACACCACCACCCCCACCTCCTCCACCTCCACCATCAATAAAAAAAATAAAAATAAATGAAATAAAAAAATGAAATAAAAAAATGGACAAAAGAGTAAAATGCGAAACAGGTCCGGAGGGGGGTTCATGGGGAGAAGAGAGGGGGGCAAATACTCACATAATTGCGTTAAAAGGAAAGGAGGGAGAGGGAGGAAAGACAGAGGATGGGGTGTGAAGGGGCGAAGGGAAAGAGAGGAAAAGTAAAAGAGAGTAAATAGAGAAAGAGAAAGAAAATAGAAAAGAAGAAATAGAGAAAAAGAGAGAAAGAGGATGAGAAGCAAAGAGGAAGAGAGAGGAAAAGGAAGGGTGAAAAAGACAAAAAGAAAATGAGAAAAAAAAAAGACAAAACAGAAATAAGAGAGAAAAGTAAAAAAGAAAGAGAGAACAAGAGAAAAAGAAAGAGAGAAAGAGAAAATAAGAGGGAAAGGAAGAGAAAGACAGACAGACCAAAAGATAGAGACTGAGAGGAAGTTTGCCAGTCACACAGACAGACAGATAGAGAGGCAGACAAGGACAATAAGAAAGAGAGAGAAAGAGAGAAAGAGAGAGGCAGATTGAGGCAATGAGAGAGAGAGAGTTTGAGATATAATTTGAGAGTTTGAGAGAGAGAGAGAAAGAGAAAGAGAGTGGTAGACTGAGACAATGAGAGGGAGAGAGAGAGAGAGAGAAAAAGAGAGTGGCAGACTGAGACAATGAGAGAGAGAGAGAGTTTGAGAGATAATTAGAGAGAGAGAGAGAGAGAGAGAGAGAGAGAGAGAGAGAAAGAGAGTGGCAGACTGAGACAATGAGAGAGAGAGAGTTTGAGAGATAATTAGAGAGAGAGAGAGAGAGAAAGGTGGAGCCTGATTCTAATACGAAGTGTGGGGGTCGAGGGTTGTTAGTGAACGAGTAATTAAGTTGCGTACTTTTATTTCTGTGAAACTATCTTTCTATATCTCCCTCTCTCTCTTGCTCTCTCTCTCTCTCTCTCTCTCTCTCTCTCTCTCTCTCTCTCTCTCTCTCTCTCTCTCTCTCTCTCTCTCTCTCTCTCTCTCTTTCTCTCTCTTCGCTCTCTCTCCTCCCTGCCGCTCTCTAGTGACTCTTTAATTCATCCCACATCCACCTGCATCCACTAAAACCATGTGGTGGCCAAGGGGGGAGGGGGGCAAGAGCGATGGAATGTCGTCCACAAGAAGTGGCAAGAGTCCGCCATATTTCTGGAGCCCCGCCTGGCGACACTTTTACGGTCAAATGAGCGTCTTTCTTTGTTTTTGGATTCTCGCTCTTGTTGTTCTTGTTATTGTCTCAGGGGCGAGGGAGAAGGAGTAAGAGGAGTGGATAGAGTAGGAGGAGTGGGACGAGTAGGAGGAGTGGGAGTGGGAGCAGTGGGAGTGGGAGGAGTGGAGGAGTGGGAGTGGGAGGAGTGGGAGGGTAGAGCGGAGGGGAGGGGAGGGAAGGGGAGAAGAGTAGGAGTAGGAGGAGGAAAAGTAGGAGGAAGAGAAGTAGTAGGAATGGGAAGAGGGGAAGAGAGAGTTGGGAGAAGAAGAGGGACGGGGAGGAATGGAAAAGGAAGAGGAGGAGAAGAGAGAGGGAGGAGAATAGTAGTAGGAGGAGGAAGAGGAGGGGAGAAAGAGGAGGAGAGGGAGGAAGAGGAGAAGAGGGGAGGAGGAGGAGGAAACGAAGTGGTTTTGGAGTGGGAGGGGAAGTAGGAGAAGTGAGGAGTAGGAGCAGGAGTAGGAAGAGGAGCAACAGGAAGAGGAAGAAGTTGATGAGGATGGCATGGAAGGGGAAGGGTGAGAGGAGGAGGTGATGTGGCCTTTTTTGGGGGGAGGGGAGGGGAAGAAGGAGGGGAGGGATGGAGGGGAAATGGAGGGGATTGGGAGATGGAGGTGGAGGAGGAGGGCGTTAGGGGAAGGGCATTAGGGGAGGTGGAGGGGCAGGGGGAGGGATGGAGGTGAGAGGGGGAGGGGGAG
>NC_134782.1:75491828-75499328 GCF_046742065.1 Oratosquilla oratoria | reverse complement strand
AATAATCGTCTTTGTTTATATTATTACATGGAAATTGTGTGTGTGTGTGTGTGTGTGTGTGTGTGTGTGTGTGTGTGTGTGTGTGTGTGTGTGTGTGTGTGTGTGTGTGTTTGCGCGCGCGCGCGTGTGTGTGTGTATGTGTGTTTGCGCGCGCGCGCGTGTGTGTGTGTGTGTATGTGTGTGTGGTTCACCATGGTCTTGGATCACGTGTTGGACTTGTAATCGATAGCTATTTGTCTCCCGAAAGAGAGCTCAGAGCTTATATATGACCAATCTATGGGTTATGCTGTGTCTTTACACGTACACACACACCTAACGCCCCGCCTACGAGAGTTGGAGTAACAATTCGCAGAGCAGCGATAGTGAAATTATTTCAGCCCTTAACAGGATTCGAACCCGGGCCACCGCAGTGACAGCCGAGAACTCTAACCACTGCGCCACGAGGTGTGTGTGTGTGTGTGTGTGTGTGTGTGTGTGTGTGTGTGTGTGTGTGTGTGTGTGTGTGTGTGTGTGTGTGTGTGTGTGTGTAAAGATTGCGTGCACGCGCGTGTGTGGATGTATATGCAGCTGTCGCCCACCCTATTATTACCCTCCTTATCATCTTCGTTCCACCTTCCTCTTTCTTTTGTTATCAGGTGTCATAATCAGATTCAAATATCCGATTATTGGTCTTATCGCTTCAATTGGTTTGATTTTTATCACCAAAAATAATCACAAATAATTTGATATCAAATCCAATATCACCACGAAAGAACACAACTTCTTACCGCCATTATCATCATCGACATTGTTGTTTTCGTCTTCTCCCCAACGTCAACAATACGTCATCACGAGCCGTGGAAGTGAGGCTGCCCCTACTACTTTATTCCCGTGTCTACTCTTCCTACCCCACCCTCACCCTCCAATCTACACTTTCATCGTCCTCATAAACTCGATCAACCGATCTAATACACATTTTCACAACATTGAAGCCGTATGAAACGTGTCTTCGCCATTTTACGTGGAATCCTCTCCTCCGATAAATCAAACTCTTTCTTTTTATTGTGCGCAAACAGGCTCTGAAACACCGTATTATTTCCCTAACTACCTTTTTTTCTAATCACTCATTTACCACACAGTAAACGTATGTTGTTTTCAAACAGCTGCCTGCGTCGTTATTTTTATCAAATGCTGTGCGTCGTTTCTTCTCTTCTTCCTCCCACCTCTTTCTACAGTGGTTCGTCATTCATTACAAGGAAGGCAGTGTTAATACCAACCTCATTGTCTAGACGAAGCTCACGCAGTACCGCTAAATGTAAAGGGTTTTTCGGTGTGGTCTAATAAAATGTTTTATGGAGGCCAATAAAGGTATCCTATCAGCCTGCCATCTACCGGTCGCTAAAACAAACACCAGACTGGAGGGTGTCCCCGGATGCGAGCGCCTGGCTTGTATTCCTTTGTGTCCGCTTAATAGGGTGTAGTCACTGGCTATAGCGGACACGACTTCAAAGTGAGGTGATCTCAATGGTTTTGTGGCGATATTCGTTTAATGTGATGAGGAAAGGAAATGAATAATTCACAGCTTATTTGCAGTCTAAGCCGGAGTCATCGAATACCGGTCCGAACAAGCAATATGGCGGACAGATGCCCGTAGCTGAGTAGTGAGACTGGAAAGGTAGGTAGTTGTATTTTTGTGGCCACAGTAGGGAGAAAGCATCACCATAACCCTTGAGAATTGTTGGTAATCGTAGCATCAACAAAAGATCTTAATAAAAGGTTAAAATTCATTGTTTCCTGCTGTGTTATGGCCCCAAACTGCGACCAAAGACAATTGTGTGTGTATCTTGGAGGCTTAGGACCGTGTGAGATGCATTACAATCATGTAGTTTGTAAGAAAAGGACGACAATGAAAAAAATCGCCATTCATCACCTAAGACATTGTAACCTCGCCACATTTCTGTAACATGCAAACTCGCAAGGATTTCGTTATGGTCTTGAACTACAGTGAATTTTTTTTAACAAGCCATAAAATATATCTTTTATTGGTCCTGCATATTGTTCAGCGCTATGGATGAGAGAAACCAATAGAATTAATTGGCATTTCGTGGTTCGGGGGCATTTCCTGGCGCAGTTTTAAAGAGAACAAGATGAATGAATAAACCAATTTGGAGAAATTTCTTCTGTAACAGGTTTTCTCAGACTCGTTTCATTTTAGAAAAACTTTTGTTCTTCAAATCAACTTAGAGGCAAGAGTGTTCTGTGGAACGATGACATCATTCATTGCTCCCATGCAACTGCCGTCACATGATTTTATTAATTTAGACCTTTTGGTTATTATATGCCCCAATATAATTTCTAATCCAGTAGTCATGGAGACCGACTCAAACCCCCAAAAAGAAAAATTATATGTAATATATATGTGTATATATATATGTGTATATATATATGTGTATATATATATGTATATATATATATATATATGTATTTATATATGTATATATATATATGTATGTATATATATATATATGTGTGTGTGTATATATATATATATATATATATATACATATATATATATATATATATATATATATATATATATATATATATATATATATCAGATTCGCACAAACTGGCAAATGTTTACCAAAGCCATGCTTGCACCCGCGTTCAACATTACGCCCCGCATGCCCACCCAATTAAATCCCTAAAATAAGTGATTAAGTTCAATGTGTTATGAACAATACCTTTCCAACACATGCTTAATTATTTTTCACGTTGTCTGGCTGTTTTTCAACAGTGGAGTATCTCGCATTCCTTTGATGCTGCCAGGCCACCCTGACAACCGGTGGCAGGATGATGTCGATTTCCGACACTGTGTTCCGCCATCCTGGGATACAGAGGAATCCTCCCCGGGGAATACTGCACGTTTATACTGTCCCTGTCAGTATCACAGTAGTGGTCACATTACTCCAAAGCATCTATGGATACTTTTTTTATATACTTGTATACTGAGAATATATAACCTTATCTAATACTCAAGAGTCAACACCAGACAATTTCAGTCAAATGGAATGAGGCTTCAGGGCAGGAGGAGAAGGGTGAGTTAGGCTATGCTGTTACTCAAGGCGGATTTGAGAAAATTGAGAACCGTTTGTACGGCAAGAGTTCCAGCTGATTGCCTGGAGCTCTTGCCATACAATGGAGCCTCGATTTTTTTCACCCATAACTATTCTTCACCTTTTATTCTGACTGTCATCAGGTGATTTTATTTAGCTCCGTAGTACTCATTCGGTAAAAGAGTAAACCTATTCAGTTAAACTTGCTTTCAATTAACCGTATTAGTTGATGGTGTATAGTTAACTTATATCTTAGGCTGCTGTCGGGTTATTCTTTTCAATTTGGTAATCTCCAGAGGATAGAAGCGCTGGTAAACCATAATAATGTCAACCCAAACGCTATGTAATGAATAGATGTTAAAGATAAAAGATGAAAAATAGAAAATAAAATGATTGAGGTCTTGACAATGCGGCACTGTTGTCTGTATGTATATGTATGTCTGTGTGCATGTGTGTGTGTGTCTTCTCTCCCACAGAATTTACGATCCCGGGTTCGATTCTCGCACACGTACTCCCGTTGGCTCCCTGCCTCTCTTGTCGCTGGAAGGGACCCCGAATATCCCCAAGACTCCACTCCTGCTTGTGGGGAACTCGGCAGGATTCCACGTTCTTGCAACTACAGGAAATTCTCCTGAAGAGGACACAGTTGTATTCCCCCAGAAGAGGTCATTGTCATTTTGCTCCTCCTCCTCCTCCTCCTCCTCCTCCTCCTCCTCCTCCTCCTCCTCCTCGTCAATCTCTTCCTATTCTTCGTCAACACCACAATCACCACCATCAATTTATTCATCATCATTATCATCATCTTCCTTCTCTTCCCCCATCCCCTCTCTCACCCTTTCTTTTAACCGTTCACCTATTATTTTTCTAAAATCCACATCCTTTTCATTTCTACTTTTTGTCCATTTCCTTATCTCCCACCAAACCAGTAGCGATGCGGGAATGGTGGAAGGCGTAGGATGAGGCACAGCATGCAAGTTTTCAAAACAAGCAAAAACAGATCTAATGAATTTGTGTAATTAAGCTTAATATAGAGTGACTGAGTAATCGCTGGTTACGCCCTTGATCGTGGCGTAGTTGTCGAGTGACAAAATCAGGGAGACAGATGAGTTGTTTGATAATGGATGTATGATAATCCTCATGTTTTTTCTCTCTCTCAGTTATTTTCACCAAATTTTTAATTCTCGTTTTTAGATCTTTCCTTCTTCGTTTTGGATGGCTGTACGTGGATGTCCCTTGTGGAACACTGTTTTCAAGATGTGAGTTAAAATGATGTGAATTAATACCCAGAGGATAATAGCGCTGGTAAAGTTCACAAAAACTATATCAACCCAGACGCTATGTAATAAAGAATATATAATAACGATGAAAAATAAAAAAAGTTTTGTTAACCTCAATGATGAGGTGACTATTCCGGTTGTGGTTTGAGGCTGGACAGCTTCGTCCACATCCCCACTCGGGTCTGTCTGTGATCAATATTGCAACAAAAACAAGCTTCATACCTCCGTCACTGCAATTAATGGAAATTCGAATGCAACTCTCGTCCTCTTTGACTGAAAGTTATTTTTTCGTGAAGAGTTTAAAGGAAGTAATCACCGTTATTTTTTTGTCCAAATAACGTATTCGTCCTCTTTGCTTAAAGTTTATTTTTGTGAATAGTTTACGGAGAAAAATAACTGTTACTTTTGTCCAAATAAGCTATTCGTCCGCTTCGACTGAAATGTGTTTTTCGTGAAGAGTTTATGGTAAAAATCACCGTTATTTATTTTATTTTTTTTCCAAATAACCCTGGGCGAGAGGGATGGAAGAGTGCATATCGACATTACAACCCGACACGCGTAAATAACTCCTAATTATTTAGTAATGTATCTGTACCTCTATTACAACGAAAGTGATTTTTAACAAAATTATATCAGTGTATGAACAGCGAAAGATACATATGATAGGTTTGATGTCAATGATAGTACATTACTATACGACCATTATAATGACCATTTGTTTCTGTTATTAGTACTAACAGCACCAGTACTAACAATATAACCTGTTTTGATTCTGATAAACGTTATCACAAGTGATCACTAAAAAATTGGTCAGTGGAAAAACTGGTCCCTGAAAAAAAAATAATTATCACTGAAAATTGTATCACTGGAAAAAAGATGATAAATGAAACTCTGACCACTGAAAAAAATGGACACTGAAATTATCATCATCAATAAAAGATTATCACTGAATATTTTATAATTGAAAAAAACATCACTGAAAATCTGATCCCTGAAGAAATTGATCACTGAAAATCTGATTACTGGGGAAAATATATCACTGAAAATATCAATATGAAAACGATCATTGATGATGAGAGTATGAGAGGTATGTCGAGGATCATACTGATGGCTGTGTTGAATATAAATGTTAATCAAAATGAAACTATTCTAGGATGTCTGCATACTAGAAGAAAATCCACAACTAGATTAACGACTTCCTAGACAGCAGATATTCAAAGTATGCCTGTCGCTGAATACTTAGATTCTGAAGATGATGTTAAAAAAATCTAGAAAAATTAATACATAGAATATATGTATTTTCTTTGTATCTCATTTCCCTGCATATTCACCGCTCAAACCATTGGAGAAGACCGCAGATTCTACCTCTCAACTAAATAAAAAGATACACACATACACACGCACACATATACATACGCACACACACACAGGCGCGCGCACACACACGCGTACACATATACACGCGCACACATACACACGCACACATACACACGCACACATATATACGCACGCACACACATACACACGCATATGTATGTATACACACGCGCCCGCAAAAACAAATATACCTGTTTCATGTTAGACCGTTTTTAACTTCGATCCCTCAATAAATGTAACTGTATTCTTATTCTTCTAATGTACTTGTCATGACATGAAAAAATCATATCATTAAGATAGCAAAATTTTGCGATCGGATCACAAGATTACAGAAAGCTGTAGATGATAATAGACCCTTGTCACTCACACGAGAATTCTAATGAATTGTCTTTGTACATGTGATCAGATATTATGAGCACTTATTATCAAAGGGAAAAAATATATCTCCATATAACCAGCTCTGCAAATGTACGTATGTAGTACGGGAATGTAATCTGAAAAAAAAAATTGATTATTCGGAATTTTTTAAATTCGGAACTCTCCAATCTTCGCAACATAACGTTCTGAAATCCAGAAAACTGACCAGTACCCGTAATACTTTCGAATATGGGGCGTACCCGTTCCAAATATTGGAGGGAAAAAAGCGAAAATCAGTAATTTCCAAATAGGGAGAACGACGTGCAAATGGGTCAAATTGGTACCTTTGTACACTAAGGAGGAAGTCCTTATCTTTTTAAGTTATCGGTATTAACGATATGTTCCCCCCTTATCATCACATCCAGTACAGCTCTGGTATCACCCAAACCTTTTACGGGTTTTCCACTCACACGTCGGATGATGTTTTCTGCTTCTTAAACGTTACACGTCATGCACGTGATAAATCCATAATTTTATTCGTTAATAATTCCGGTTTTGGTACAAAGACTCACTTGATAGATTTTCCTCTAACTGCTAACGCCAAACAATTAGATTCAGCTCATGAGGACGCCTCAAGTTATTGTGGGGTTAAAAGCTGCTAAGTAGCATGCAGCTGATAATTTAGGGTCTATATGGGGCGCCCCTACTGACCAGAGCCACACATCATTTTTCTGTTGTAGAGGAAATCTCTATTCATAGAGAAATTATATTTTATTATACTGTGACTGCCCCTCCGTTATGCTGTCGCCCCATTCTTCTTACTGTCCTATACCATTTCTCTGAATATTCATTTTCTCATTTCGCCGTACCCTGTGGTGGGGGAAAGGAATACTACCACCAAGCCTTTTCACTTGAGTCGTATAAGGCGACAAAAACGGAACGGGGGTAGGATTAGGTATCCTTCTCCCTGTAGCCCCAAAGGGGACATTACTAATGAATAAATAAATAAATGAATAAAATAAAGGCATAAGAGGTTCTGGGATGAGTTTCCCAACCAGTACCCTAAGGTTTGGGTCTTTTAATGTGCGTGGATATGGTACAGATGAGAGTAAAAGGGAAGAGATAGGTAGTATCTTTGTGTTACCATTGAGTGAAACTAAGTTGAAAGGGAGGGACGAGTTTGAGTTTGGGAGTGTGGTTGGGAGGATCTTAGGAGTAAAGAGAGGATGAGGGAGAGAAGGGGTGGCTATACAAGTAAGTGAAGAGATAGGTAAGCGTGTGGTGGAGTGGAAGAAGGTTTCTTCAAGGTTAATGTGGATGAAGGTGAAGCTGGGAAGGGAGATGTGGGTTTTTGTAAGTGCATATGGGCGTAGTAGTTAGAAGAGTGTAGAGGA
>NC_134782.1:75479328-75486828 GCF_046742065.1 Oratosquilla oratoria | reverse complement strand
GTGTGTGTGTGTGTGTGTGTGTGTGTGTGTGTGTGTGTGTATTTTTACCTAGTTGTATTTTACCTAGTTGTATTTTGCGGGAAGGGGAGCTATGCTCGTGGTGTCCCGCCATTGTATCTCGCAGTGTCTAGTTTGCTTTTAAACTCATGAATGGTTTTTGCGCATACTATTTCATTATCCAGTTTGTTCCAAGTGTCCAAAACTCTATGTGGAAAACTGTTTTTCTTCAGTTCTCTTCTATAGCTATGTTTTTTTATTTTCTTTCCATGTCCTCTTGTGTTTCTCTTGTCCCAGTAAAGTAAGTCCTCTCTATCAAGTATCTCTGTGCCTTTCATGATTCTGTAGGTGACCTCTCTCTCTTCTTTGCTCCAGTGTCGGTAACTCCAGTTTAGCCAATCTCTCCTCGTATGATAGGTTTGCAAGTGCAGGTGCCATTTTTGTAGCTGCTCTTTGGATTCTTTCTATTTTCTTTATATTCTTTTTGGTACTGGGGGACCACAATGTCACCGCATACTCTAGTCTAGGCCTTATCAATGTAACCAATATTTTTTTTATCATGTCTTCGTCCAAGTATGCAAATGCCACTTTTATTGATCTTAGCAAGTTGTAAGTCTCCCCGACAATTTTGTTAATCTGTTTATCATAGGACAAGTCGTTTGTGATAATTACTCCCAAGTCTTTTTCGAATCCTACTTTCTTTACTTCCTTGGTTCCAATTGTATATTTTCCTGATATTCTGTTTTTGCTTTTTCCAAACTCCATTATGCTACACTTCTTAGTATTAAAGTCCACTTCCCATTTCTGACTCCAGTTCCATACCCTATTCAGGTCTTCTTGCAGTGCTTCACAGTCCTTATCAGTTTCTACTTTCCTTAACAGTTTGGCGTCGTCAGCAAAGAAGCTCATGTAACAGTTTACGTCTTCGTCCATGTCATTCATATAGATAGCAAACATTATTGGTGCCAGTACAGATCCTTGCGGTACTCCACTGATCACCTCTTTCCAATCTGAATATTTTTCTCTGAGCACACGACTCTCATCTTTCTACCAGTCAGGAATTCCTCCATCCATTTTAGTAGGTTCCCTTGTATTCCTCCTGTGTGTTCCAGTTTTTTTAGTAATTTTCTGTGTGGTACTTTGCCAAAGGCTTTTTGCAAGTCTGGGAATGCACAATCAGC
Source organism: Oratosquilla oratoria (assembly GCF_046742065.1). NCBI lineage: Eukaryota > Metazoa > Arthropoda > Malacostraca > Stomatopoda > Squillidae > Oratosquilla > Oratosquilla oratoria. Next base: position 75,485,650 of record NC_134782.1, on the reverse strand, counting down.
CCATCCATTTCTTTCTTGCACTATATCTATTATCCTTGAGTAGAAGCATATTAAGTTTGTGGTGCATGATCTTCCTTGTCTGAACCCGAATTGTCTTGGGTTTAATATGTTGTTGCCTTCCAAATGTTTTACCCATCTATTCTTAATGATTTTCTCACAAATTTTGGCTATAGTGCTTGTTAGTGTGTGTGTGTGTGTGTGTGTGTGTGTGTGTGTGTGTGTGTGTGTGTGTGTGTGTGTGTGTGTGTGTGTGTGTGTGTGTGTGTGTGTGTGTGTGTGTGTGTGTGTGTGTGTGTGTGTGTGTGTGTGTGTGTGTGTGTGTGTGTGTGTGTGTGTGTGTGTGAGAGAGTGTGTGTGTGTGTGTGTGTGTGTGTGTGTGTGTGTGTGTGTGTGTGAGTGTGTGTGTGTGTGTGTGTGTGTGTGTGTGTGTGTGTGTGAGTGTGTGTGTGTGTGTGTGTATGTATGTGTGTGTGTGTGTGTGTGTGTGTGTGTGTGTGTGTGTGTGTGTATGTGTGTGTGTGTGTGTGTGTGTGTGTGTGTGTGTGTGTGTGTGTGTGTGTGTGTGTGTGTGTGTGTGTGTGTGTGTGTGTGTGTGTGTGTGTGTGTGTGTGTGTGTGTGTGTGTGTGTGTGTGTGTGTGTGTGTGTGTGTGTGTGTGTGTGTGTGTGTGTGTGTGTGTGTGTGTTTGCGCGCGCGTATATATATATGTATGTGAGTGTGTATGTGTATGTGTGTTACAACACCATCACCCCCAAGAATTCCCTCAACTGAATAAAATCACCTAGGGAGGGACAAATGGACTAAATACTAAGGTCATAAAACCGTGACAAAAGAATTAACGTGATGGTATTTTTTTCTTTCTTTTTTCTTTTGCTAAACAAGATGTCTTGGAGGGTAAGCAATACATTTAGATCGTTCAGTGACAACTTCAAGAAGCGCTGGTAAACTACAGTCCATGAATGATAATTTTGTCTTGCGGACTAAGGTTTTTGACCCTGCCACCCGTATTGTTGCCTTCCTTCAAGAAGAATTTGAGGATTCTGACGTTCTTCAGGAATGAAGTTTTCCTGGCTGACTGTACAGAAATGTTTTTGAATCCATTTTGACCCAGAAAATAAATTAATAGATAGATGAATGAATAAATAGATAAGTAAATAAATGAATTAATAAATGAATAAATAAATAGATAAATAAATACATAGATAAATCAATAAATACAAAAATAGTTAATAGAAGGAATAAAAAATTAACAAACAAAAGAACAAATGAATAAATAAATAAAACATAGTTTTTAAGTCATTAAATATCTAATTAGTTAAACAAACTATATATGAAAAATAAATAGGTTAATAGATAAATAATTGAATAATAAACTAACAAATGAATAAATATACAAGTAAATAAACCAATAAATAAATAAATGAATAAGTGTATAAATAATAAAAACAACCAAATGTGTTACTAAATCAATCATTTATTCAATCAACTAATTGATTAATTCACTATAAGATTAATAAATAATTAATAAATAAATAAATAAACAAATTAGTGTATGAATGATTAAATAGATAGATAAATAGATAAATTAATAAATACCTGTATGAATAATTAAACTAATAGACAAATATTATTCAATTAATCATTTGATCAGTCAATTAAATGATTAATTCACTATTACACAAATGAATCAATAAGTAAATAAATAAATAAATAAACAAATAGATAAATTTCCTCTCTATCTCGGTGTTTCATGTCATTTGAATTACAGTGCGATTTCTTAGAAAAAAAAATTAAACATATAATTTTACTCAAATGAGGCAATCGTAGCACCCCCATCCTAACTCCCACAACCAAATAATTAAATTATTACTTCTATGAGATTGAAAAAAGGATAATTTTGTAAAGAAAAATTGATTCTCGTTTCGCAGTACATCATACGGCCAAAAATTCCCATTTCACAAAATGTAGTCTTTGGAGGAACAGACAATGGTAATCTTCTGAAAAATTAGAGAAATCTGATTGGCTGACAGATGAGTCAAAAGATACTTAACTAACTCAAGAAAGATCATGGACGGTTCTCTCGGAATTCTACCTCAAGATTATCTCCCAGAAAGGTAAGAGAAACCATAGATGAACCGTAGAAAGAAAAGAATGAACCGATGAGCTTGGGCAGTTCAAGAACAACGAAAGCACAGGCCATCTCGCTGACAGTGTCAGCTAAGTAACATCCGAACAAGGCTATTTACAGTTGGGGAGTATTACAATGGACAGAGGCAGCAGACGTAATAAGATCCAGGACGGCGGTCGTGGAGACGGTAGCCCAGGTAACCGTAAGGTCGAGGACCCGACGTCTCGACCGGGGATTATACTCCTTACGGCCCCCCCCCCGTCCTCGGACTCTTGGTGAGTTTTCGTTGAAGTCATTTATCTTAGACGCTCGACATTCTTGGGTAGTTTCATGGGGCATTCGCTACGGTTATAGGTCGTCCTTCCTCCTCCTCCTACTCTTCCCCCTCCTCCTCCTCCTTCTCCTCTTCCTTCCTCCTCCCTCCTCCAGCTGATGTGGTCGTCCTTGTAAGCAGCAGGTGTTGATGTCTTGAGTTTCTGATCTTAGTGGAGTCTACCAGGGTGTCGTTATTAGCGAGGTGGTCGTTATTGGGAGAAAGAAATACATCAACCGAAGATCGTGTTTGGTGAAAGGAAGATCACATTATCATCTTGTTCGTCTCCCAAGCTGAGTGAAACCGTCTGGCGTTGGCCAGAATAAAATATCTGAAGGAGAACAAATGCAAGAGCAAATTCAAAAAGCTCGAAGAAGATAAATAAAACCCTTGTTTTGTGAGCTTACTAATCTAGATAACTTTGTTCTTAACCCACTAGTGCCCTGAGGTGTCTTCTTAGCTGAAGATTTTGGGGCTTAGTGATTTATCTCGCTCATGACAGAGGATGCTGATACTCGCTTCCCATAACACCTCTAGCGAAAAGAATGTGTATGTTGCGCGTGTTGTGGGTGTGTTACGGGCGTGTTATGGGAGTGCTGTGGGCGTGTTATGGGAGTGTTGTAGGTGTGTTATGGGAGTGTTGTGGCATGTTATGGGCGTGTTTTGTGCGTGTTATGGGTGTGTTGTGGCCGTACTATAAGCATGTTGTGGGCATGCTATGGGCGTGTTGTGGGCGTGTTATGCGATTGTTGTGGGTGTGTTTTTGGCTTGTTGCTGGAGTGTTGTGGGTGTGTTTTGGGCGTGTTGCGGGCGTGTTGTGGGTGTGTTGTGGGCGTGTTGCGGGAATATAGTCTGCCGTTTTTTGGCGAAATGCAGGCATTATTCTCATCTTTATGGGACAGACGTCCTGGGTCGTTCATCGTTGTTATGTTGCTTGTTCGATGAGGCTCTCCTTCTAGGACACAGGTATACATGCCCCCTCCCCCCCTCTCTCCCCCCAACCCTCGCATCTCTCCTATTGTTTGTTGCTGTATTTGGAACCTCTGTTCTCTCTGAAAGTGTGTGTGTACGTGTGTGTGTGTGTGTGTGTGTGTGTGTGTGTGTGTGTGTGTGTGTGTGTGTGTGTGTGTGTGTGTGTGTGTGTGTGTGTGTGTGTGTGTGTGTGTGTGTGTGTGTGTGTGTGTGTGTGTGTGTGTGTGTGTGTGTGTGTGTGTGTGTGTGTGTGTGTGTGTGTGTGTGTGTGTGTGTGTGTCTGGGTGTGTGGCTCTGTCTGTCTGTATTTCTCCTCCATATCTCTCACTTTTTCTCTCTCTATCGCTCTCTCTCTCTCTATCTATCTATCTCCCTATCTATCTATCTATCTATCTATCTCTCATCCCCGTCCCCCTTCCTTCCTTCCTTCCTTCCTTCCTTCCCTCCTTTCCCCTGTCTCCCCCACCCCCGAATTCTCCTCCTTTCTCCCATTGGTCTTGTCTGCCATATTTAAAATTGAAATATTTACTTTTATCTATCTGTTTATCAGCCGTCCATTTGTTTATCCTTATCTATTCATCTATCGACCTATTCTTTTACCTATTTACTAATATATCACTTTATTTGTTTTATTTACCTGCGTGTATATTCATTCATTTATGTATCTATCAATTTACTTATTTATATTTATCTTGATTAATATATATATATATATATATATATATATATATATATATTAATGTATATACCGGTACACTGTATCTACAGGGTTAGATAGCATATCCAGACATGTGCAATATACTATATATGACCAAATATTTGATCATATATGGATATTGACTTCTGCTCCACCCTGCACGGTAGAACAGCCTGGACGAACGTGATTGGTTCCTTGGTAGGGATGACGTCATAGTCTCCAGGGTGGCATTACGAGGTTGGAGGAGTGATGCTCTTATCGGTAAATGGACACAGGAGGGTTCCCGCAAGGCATTTGCTCTATAAATCCTTATTATAGGCTATAGCTTCTATGGCGAATTCCGTCTGTGTTTTCTTATGCTAATGGAGATAGTGATTTCTTCTTCTTCTGCTTCTCCTTCTTCTTCTTCTTCTTCTTCTTCTTCTTCTTCTTCTTCTTCTTCTTCTTCTTCTTCTTCTTCTTCTTCTTCTTCTTCCTTTTCTTCTTCTTCTTCTTCTTCTTCTTCTTCTTCTTCTTCTTCTTCTTCTTCTTCTTCTTCTTCTTCTTCTTCTTCTTCTTCTTCCTCTTCTTCTTCTTCTTCTTCTTCTTCTTTTTCTTCTTCTTCTTTTTCTTCTTTCTTCTTCTTCTTCTTATTTCTCTTCTTCTTGGGGGGGGGTTTCCTGGTGTTCTGACGTTTCTCTATTTCATATATAGAAATACACACACACACACACACGCCACACACACACACACACACACACACACACACACACACACACATATATATATATATATATATATATATATATATATATATATATATATAAGAATATCATAAATGTTTCTTGTATGGAAGCGAGACTAGCATTGCTCTTAATATCATTATCAATATTTCGACATACTGGCAATCATCGCCAAGCCATATTAAGAAAATAAGTAGATAACTAAGATGAGAACCCTACGCAAGGAAGCGCTGAGTGGCTGCGGCTAAAACCGTCACCTCTGTCTTATTATGCGCTTTGGGGATTGTTGGGGCAGGTAACTAACAATCACTGCTAGGAATCGGAGAGGAGTGCAGGATTCGAACCTACAAATAAACGAATGCAAGAACAGTTTCCGATCACCCCACCAGAGCATCAAATGTAATAATTCTTTCATGTGTTGTACAGAAGTCGGTTCCGGAACAAGGATTATTTTCAACACAAAATTTAAAGAACTATACATAAAAAGGAATGGATGAATGTACAAATAGATAAATAAATAAGTAAATAAATTAATAAATAAATGAATAGAAAGATAAGTAAATAAGTAAATAGATAATTAAATAAATAAATTAATAAGTAACATAAATATATGAATATAAAACTTAATAGATAAGTAAATAGATAAATAGATAAATGAATAAATGAATAAACAAATAATAAGAATATGTAAATAAACAAAAGTAATAAACAGAAGGACTGCTGGGTAACTTACTGTAGTACGTTCTTGCCTGAGACCAGCGGGCGTGGGACGGGGCCGGAGGTGTAGGGGCGAGGAACTCCTCCACGCGTTAGTCTATGTGGAGAAGTTATAAACAACCAACAGGAACTACTTAACAAAACTACTTAAAACTCAAGCAATTGCTCAGACTCAAAAACATCCTCAGGAACTACTTAGCAGAACCTTAAAAATCAACGCAATTGTTCAGACTCAAAAACATTCTCAGGAACTACATAGCAGAACCCTCAACGCAATTGTTCAGTCTCGAAAACACCCTCAGAAACTACTTAGTAGAACCTTAAAAATCAATACAAAAACATCCAACCGTTTGCTATTTGACAAAAGCTCAACGTAATCACTCAAACTCAAAAACACAGTCAATTGCTACGCCCATCTTAATGTTTGTTGTTTGACAACTTAAACATTCGGTTTCTTCAAAGAAAAGTCGGCAACGTTTGTGCATGGACCATCGTGTTTGAGATGTCGATGATATGACAATAGGTCTTGCATGTTCACAGGAACGATTTTTTTTTTTTTTTTTTTATGAACAGTACAATCTATTCATTTCACATTATCTCGTGATTACCCCCTTTTTGCCACGTGATCCGGTTTCTACGACGAGGTGGTCCACGCAGAAGTTTTGCCAACTTGACATTACAAATTTCTATTCTAGCTAATGTCAGAGGATTATGTTCACTGAAGGGGCCTCGTCCAGTGACTCATGGGGTCTCGTCCATCGTTCCGTCCAACCA
>NC_134782.1:75454328-75459328 GCF_046742065.1 Oratosquilla oratoria | reverse complement strand
GTCATCCATGAGGAGCTAAGATGGGGGAGAGGGTGGAAAGGGTGGTGGATGGGAGTGGAATGGGTGGGAATAGGTACGTGCCTCTGACTTGGCTACCTTTCATATAAGGGGGAAATCTCTTGGTATATAGATTGATGTATTCTTAAGTATTTGTATTCTTAAGTATATGTATTCTTAAGTATTTGTATTTGTATTCCGCGTACTTGTCCTTGGTATAATCTACCCCCAAAATAATACCACTACTCTTATCATTCCACCATCCACTATCCCAGGGAAACCATTCTCTAGTTACCCCAGTGGTTCCCAACCACCGGTGTGCCACGGCACCAAAGAGTGCCGTGAGATCAAGTGAGGGTGCCTCCGCCAAAATTCAGGGCAAAAATAATTTTCGTATTGCCGAGTCTCTCTGTCATCCATTTTTGTTCATTAAAGCAGCATCAGTGTAAAGATGAGTATTTTCATATTATCCAGGGACAAAATTTTGTTACACTGATGTTGAATCAACAAAATACTGACAAACTAGAATTTAGATTTTCTAATAAGGGTGCCGGGGACTTCTGAAAGGCTTGGCAAGGGTGCCTCACGCCAGAAAAGGTTGGGAAACACTAAGTTACCTTGTCCTTACCCAATACTTACACGCTCAGTCACGCTTTCCTGAGCTTAACTATTACTCACCATGCTCTGTATACTCCTGCTTGCTCTCCCAATGCTCCCAGTACTCGCTCCAGTCTAGAATTTTACTTCTATGTCTTGAGCATGATCCCATGCTCCTTTCCATGCTCTTCCCACCTTCTATGCTCTTATAAGATATACGCCTTGGTGTGATCCTAATGCTCTTGTAGTCATGCTCCTTTACGCTCTGATCATACTCTAATGTCTTATACCATGCTGTCATCCACGCTCGACCACGCTCTTCTTGAATATGTTCCTTGATATACTCTCCCTATACTCTATTACCCCGTCACCACGCTCCTCCACGCTCTGCCACGCTCGGTCACCTTACACGACGCCCCCACAACCGTCGTGACACCCTGCGTCACGTTACACGTTACACGAAGTGACTCTGCTTCAAGTCATACGTTACACCAAGTCACTCCCTGCAACCCAAAACCATATCTTATTCTGTTCCCGCTCTCCCCCCTCCCCCGCCATCCTCCCTTCTCTCCCACCCCCTCTCCCCCTCCCCCATACTTCGCTACACTACACCAGTGTGACTGCACACTACAAATAAATCAACCAAACTCTTTTCTCTGACAAGACACCGCACTTGTGTCTGTGTTTGTTCGGTAAGGTTGGTATGTTTCGGGTTTGTTCGGTAGGGTTGGTACAGCCCCATCTGGTTGTTCAATAGGGTTGGTATGCCTAGTGTTTGTTCGGTAGGGTTGGTACCGCTCCCGTGATTGTTGGGTAGGGCTGGTATGCCTCGTATTTGTTCGGTAGGGTTGGTATCCCTCGTGTTTTTTCGGTAGGGTTTGTTTTCCTCGTGTTTGTTCGGTAGGGTTGCTATCCCTCGTGTTTGTTCGGTAGGGTTGGTATTTCTCGTGTTTGTTCGGTAGGGTTCCTATCCCTCGTGTTTGTTCTGTAGGATTGGTATTTCTCGTGTTTGTTCGGTTGGGTTGGTATGCCTCGTGTCTGTTTGGTAGGGTTGGTATTTCTCGTGTTTGTTACATACATACATACATACATACATATATACATACATACATACTATACACATACATACATACATACATACATACATACATACATACATACATATATACATACATACATACATACATATATACATATATACATATACATGTATACATATATACATATATGCATATATGCATATATGCATATATACATACATACATACATATATCAATACATATGCACATGCGTACATATATGTATATACATATATGTATATATATATATATATATATATACAGACATGCGTATATATATATATATATATATATATATATACATACATGCGTATATATATATATATATATATATATATATATATGTACATAAAAAATACACTAGTCAAAATTCTTCGTTCAAAGTATCATATATCGCACTGCTGAAGTAAAGATATTTTATTGTGTGTCACTCATGTTAGTGTTCTTCTGGGGCACCTCAGAGCTGAATGAAATCGCCCAAAACTAGCCAGAAAAAAGACTACAAATGTATCATCTCATGTTATGAGAGCCTTCCATACCTGTTGGTACTTTTTTATTCTATTCACCCTGCCGCCAAACTATTTTATTCATCCCCGTGGTAATTTTTTTATCAATATATAATTAGAAACTAGTTAGAAACACAAATTGTTATACTGAGCCTGTATTCTAGAAACCGTAGTTTACCCGCCACCTACCGCAATATACAGTGACCCGTCTGTAACATACATCAACATGTCCGCAACCTGTCCGCAAGCTACCGCAGTCTAGCCACAAGTTACCGCAAACCTACACTTTGCAACCTGTCCCTAGGCAACCACACCTCCTAACACCTTCCTCGCCAATCCTTAGAGGAGGAGGAGCAGAAGGAAGAAAAGGAGAACGAGGAATAGGAAGAGAAGAGAAGAAGAAGGAGGATGAGGGGAAAAGGGAGGAGGAGCAGAAATAGGAGGACGAGGAGAAACGGGAGGAGGAGGAGGAGAAATAGGAGGAAGGGGAGAAGGAGGAGGCGAAGAAGGAGGAGGAGGAAGAGGAAGGTAAGGAGGAGGAGGAGTAGGAGCAGAACCAGGAGGAGGAGGAGAAATAGGAGGAGGAGGAAAAGTGGGAGAACCAGGAGGAGGAGAAGAAGTAGGATGAGAAGGAGGAGGAAAAGGAGGAGGGGGAGGAAGCAAAAGACAAGAAGGAGGAGGAGGAGGAGAAGGAAGAGGAGGAGAAATAAAAGAAGGGGGAGGAGGAGGAAAATAAGGAGGAAGAGGAGAAGGACGAGGAAAAAGAAAAGAAGGAGGAAGAGGAGGAGAAATAAAAGAAGGAGGAAGAGGAGGAGGAGAAATAAAAGGAGGAGAGGGAGGAGAAGGAGGTGAAATAGGAGGAGGCGGAAGTGGAGGGGAAAGAAGAGGAGTAGGAGGAGAACCAGGAGGAAAAGTAGGAAGTGAAAGAGTAGGGGGGGGAGAAGGAGGAGGAAAATGAAGAGGAGGAGAAATAGAAGAAGGAGGAGGAGATACAGAAGGAGGAGGAAGAGAAATAGCAGGGGGAGGAAAATGAGGAGGAGGAGAAGGATAAGGAAAAGGAACATAAGAACATAAGAATAAAGGAGACCGCAAAAGACCATAAGGCCTACACTAGGCAGCTCCGTATCCATCACCACCTGTCATCCCCATCCATAAAGTTGTCTAAATGTTTTTTAAAACAACTGATAGTTTCAGCGTTTACTACATGGTTACTAAGTTTATTCCATTCATCGACCACCCTATTAGTAAACCAATTCTTGCCTATTTCCTTCTTAAATCTAAATTTGTCCAGTTTATACCCATTACTGCGAGTCCTGCCCTGTTGTTTTATTATGATGACCTTGTTTGCATCACCCTTGTTATAGCCTTTGATGCACTTGAACACTTCTATTAGATCACCCCGCACTCTGCGTCTTTCCAGAGAGTGTAAGTTTAGGTGCCTAAGCCTCTCTTTGTAAGGCAAATTTCCGAGTCCTTGTATCATTTTGGTCATTCTTCTCTGTACTGATTCTAGTGAATTTATGTCCATTCTGTAGGACGGAGACCAAAACTGTACCGCATAGTCAAGGATGGGTCTGACTATCGCTAGATAGAGTTTAATAATTACCTCTGCACTTCTATTCGTTACCGTCCTAGCAATGAATCCTAATGGTCTGTTAGCTTTATTTCTGGCGCTAATGCACTGCTTCCTGGTCTTAAGGTCCGGACTCACCAGAACTACCCAAGTCCCTCTCGCACTCAGATTTTTCTAAAAACGTGTTATCTAAGTTGTATCTATTTTCGGGGTTGTTTAGCCCTACGTTTAACACGCTACACTTAGAGATATTGAAGTTCATTTGCCATTTCACCGACCATGTTAACAGTTTATTAAGATCATCCTGCAGAATCTGGGCGTCGTCTCCTGACCTAATTAGGCGTCCTATTTTAATGTCGTCCGCAACTTACTAACATCACTATTTAACCCATCGTCTAAGTCGTTTATATACATAATGAACAACAAGGGACCCAAAACCGAGCCCTGGGGGACCCCGCTAGTAACATTGCCCCACCTAGATTTTATTCCATTTATGGTGACCCGCTGTTTTCTGTTACTAATCCAAGCTCTAATCCATTCTAATACTTTTCCTCCTATGCCATGGGCTTTGATTTTATTTAGTAGTCTCTGGTGTGGCACTTTGTCGAACGCTTTGAGGAGGAGGAAGAGGAGGAGAAATAGAATAAGAAGGAGGAGGAGAAACATGAGGAGGAGGAGGATAAACAGGAGGAGGAAAAACAGGAGGAGAAGGAGGAGAAATAGGATGAGGTGGAGAAGGAGGAGGAGAAGAAGGAGGAGGAGGGGGAGGTGGAGGAGAACCAAGAGGAGGAGGAGAAATAAGAGAAGTAAAAGAAAAAGGAGTAGGGGGACGTGAACGAGAAGGAGGAGGAGGAGAAGGAGGAGAAGAAGGAGGAGTAAAAGAAAGAGGAGGAGAAATGTAGAAGGAGGAGGAGAAATGGGAGGGGGAGGAAAATGAGGAGAAGTAGAAGGATGAGGAAAAGTAAGAGGAGGGGGAGGAAGAGGAAAAATGGAAGAAGGAGGAGGAAGAGAAACAGGAGGAGGAAGATAAATAGGAGGAGAAGGAATAGGAGGAGAACCAGGAGGAGGAGGAGAAATAGGAGGAAAACCAGGAGGAGGAGGAGAAATAGGAGGAGAAGGAGGAGACGGAGAAGGAGGAGGAGAAGGAGGAGGAGAAAGGGAGGGGGAGGAAGTGAAAGAGAAGCAGGAGGGGAAGAAGGAGGAAAAGGAAGAGGAGGAGAAATAGAAGGAGGAGGAGAAGGAGAAACA
>NC_134782.1:75436828-75444328 GCF_046742065.1 Oratosquilla oratoria | reverse complement strand
AAGGAGGTGCAGGGGGATAAGGAGAAAAAGGAGAGGGATGAGAATAATGAGAAGGAGGAGGAGAAGGGGAGAAGGAGGAGAGGGAGGAGAAGGATGAGAAGAATGAGAAGGAAGAGGAGAAGGGGGAGAAGGAGGAGAGGGAGGAGAAGTATGAGAAGAATAAGAAGGAGGAGGAAAAGGAGAAAGAGGAGGAGAAGAAGGAGGATGAGAAGGGGAAGAAGGAAAGAATAGGGAAGAAGGGTGAGAGGAGGGGGGAGTGAAAGGGAGAAGTGTGGGGGTGACGGGGGGTGAGGGGGAGTGAAGACAAAGAAAATAAAAAATGTAGGACGAACAAGTGAAGGGCAGGGAAGGGAAAAGGAAGGGGAGGGAAAGGAAGAGAAGGGAAGAGAAGAGAAAGGAAGGGAAGGGAAACGAAGAGAAGGGAAGAGAAGAGAAAGGAAGGGAAGGGAAACGAAGAGAAGGGAAGGGAAGAGAAGGGAAGGGAAGGAAAGATAAGGGAAGGGAAGGGAAGGAAAGAGAAGGGAAGGGAAGGGAAGGGAAGGGAAGGGAAGGGAAGGGAAGGGAAGGGAAGGGAAGGGAAGGAAAGGAAAGGGAAGGGAAGGTAAGGGAAGGAAGAGAAGGGAAGGAAAGGAAAGGAAAGGGAAGGGAAGGGAAGGGAAGGGAAGGGAAGGAAGGAAAGGAAAGGAAAGGGAAGGGAAGGGAAGGGAAGGGAAGGGAAGGGAAGGGAAGGGAAGGAAGGGAAGGGAAAGGGAAGGAAGAGAAGGAAGGGAAGGAAGGAAAGGGAATGGTGGGAAGGGAAGGGAAGGGAAGGGAAGGAAGGAAAGGGAATGGTGGAAAGGGAAGGGTGGAAGGGAGGAGAGGGAAGGGAAGGGAAGGGAAGGGAAGGGAAGGGAAGGGAAGGGAAGGGAAGGGAAGGGAAGGGAAGGGAAGGAAGGGAAGGGAAGGGAAGGGAAAGGGAAGGGAAGGGAAGGGAAGGGAAGGGAAGGGAAGGGAAGGGAAGGGAAGGGAAGGAAAAGGATGAAAAGGAAGAATATAAAGGGAAAGGCAAGAATAGGGCGGAAGGGAAGCATGACCAAGAAGATACTACTGGCTGTTGGGGAAGGGAGGGAGGAGTTTGAAGGGAGGATGTGGAGGGCAAGAGGAGGAGAAGAGGAGGCATGGTGGGGAGGGAGGGAGGGAGGGAGAAGATGGTTGGGGAAAGGAGAGGGGAAAGGGGGGAAGAGGAAAAAGGAGAGGAGGAAAGCGGAAGGTCAATTTGTGAAATGTTGAAAGAAGAGAAGGGAAAAGAGGTGTGAGAGAGGGGAGATGGAGAGCAAGAGCAGGGAGGGAGGGAGGGAGGGAGGAGGCGAAATGAGAGAAGGAAAACATAAAAGGGAAATTTAAGGGGAGGAAGAGAGGAGGGAGGGGAGGGAGGGAGAAGGAGAGGAGGGAAGAGAGGGAGAAGGAGAGGAGGGAAGAGAGGGAAATGAAAGGGAAAGAGGGAGGGCAGAGGAGAGGGGAAAGAGTGGGAGGTGAGAAGTGGAGGGAAGGAAGAGGTGAGGGGAGTGGAAGTGAGGGAAAGGAGAGGAAGAAATGCAAGACAGAGTAAGATAAAAGATGAAATAGAAAGGCAAAAAAAATAAACAAAAAAGGTGAAGAGAGAGAGAGGGAAGACGAGGAATAATTAACGAATATGATAAAGAAGGGAATAAAGCAAAGTTGGTGAGGAATGTGAGAATGAGGAGGAGGAGTAGGAGGAGGTGGTGGAGGTGGAGGACATAACCCGACAACATAAGCAGAGAACCCACACGTGGGAAGAGAGTCCGACAGATGACGCTTGAGCCAGTGGGAAGGGCAGAGAGGCAGGCGGACGAAGGGGGAAGGGGGAAGGGAAGGGAAGAGAGGGAGATGTGGATGAAAGGAGGGATGGGTAAAGGGAGGCAAGGAGTAAGGGCGGGAGGGGTGGGGTGAAGAAGGGAGGGAGGGAGGGAGGGAAGGAGGGAGGGAGGGAAGAAAGCAGAGAGAAAGGAAGGAGAGACGGAGGGAGGGAGGGAGGGAGTAAGGGCGGGAGAGGTGGGTGGAAGAAAGGAGGGAGGGAGGGAGGGAGGGAGGAAAGCAGAGAGAAAGGAAGGAGAGACGGAGGGAGGGAGGGAGGAAAGCAGAGAGAAAGGAAGGAGAGACGGAGGGAGGGAGGGAGGGACGGAGGGAGGAAAGCAGAGAGAAAGGAAGGAGGGAGGGAGGGAGGGATTTAGGGAGTGAGGGAGGAAAGCAGAGAGAAAGGAAGAAATGACAGGAGGAAGAAGAGGAGAGGGAGAGAGGGGGAAGGGTTAGAGAGAACCAAGAAGTGAATGAGAAGGGCCTTCCGTGAGTAATGTAAGCCAGATTCATCACAGGTTTTGAGAGCCGAGAGCGGATGTATTTTTGAATCTGAGATTTATTGTGAGCAAATATGTCATGAGTGTGGGGAACCCGCGCCCGCTCTGACGCTGAGCGAACTGCTCCCGTCTCGCCGGATTTATTTCCGTCTAAACCATCTTCGATCTACTTCCTCTGTCAGTGGGTCTGTCTGTCTGTATGTGTATGTCTGTGTTTCTCAAAGTATTTGCTTGTCTGTTTTGTCTGTGTCTATCTGTATGTCGGTCTGTATGGCTGTTTGTCTGTCTGAATGTATATGTATGTCTGTTTGTCTCAAAGTATTTGCTTGTCTGTGTCTATCTGTATGTCGGTCTGTATGACTGTCTGTCTGTCTGTAGGTATATGTCTCTTTCTCCCTACGTCTGTCTATCGGTCTGTCTGTCTGTCTGTATATATATATATATATATATATATATATATATATATATATATATATATATATATATATATAGATATCTATATATATATATATATATATATATATATGAATGTGTGCCTCTCTGTCTCTAAGTATTTGTCTATTTGTCTGCGCCTGTGTCTGTCTCTATCTTTATCTGTCTGCCTCTATCTGTCTGTCTGTCTGTCCGTTTGTCAGCCAGTCTGTCTGTCAGCTTGTCTCTATGTACATGTTTATCTGTCTGTCAGTCTGTATGTGACTCTCCGTCTGTCTGTCTATATGTCTGCCTATCTCTATGTAGACGGCAGTTAAAGGAATTAGAATCACGTAGCATTCCTTTGTGATTGGAGACTAATCTCCACTCTAAGAAGAATGCTGGCCCCTCCTTCCCTCCTTCCCTCCTTCCTTCCTCCTTCCCTCCTTCCCTCCTTCCCTCTTTCCCTCCTTCCTTCCTTCCCTCCTTCCCTCTTTTCCTCCTTCCCTCCTTCCTTCCTCCTTCCCTCCTTCCTTCCTTCCCTCCCTCCTTCCTTCCTTCCTTCCCTCCTTCCCTCCTTCCCTCCTTCCCTCTTTCCTTCCTTCCCTCCCTCCCTCCTTCCCTCCTTCCCTCCTTCCCTCCTTCCCTCCTTCCCTCCTTCCCTCCTTCCTTCCTTCCTTCCCTCCTTCCCTCCTTCCTTCCTTCCTTCCTTCCCTCCTTCCTTCCCTTCTTCCCTCCTTCCTTCCCTCCTTCCCTCCTTCCCTCCCTCCTTCCCTCCTTCCCTCCCTCCCTCCTTCCCTCCTTCCCTCCCTCCTTCCCTCCCTCCCTCCTTCCCGCCTTCCTTCCTTCCCACCTTCCCTCCGTCCCTCCTTCCCTCCTCTCCTCTTTCCCTCCTTCCCTCCTTCCTCTCCTCTTTCCCTCCTTCCCTCCTTCCTCCTTCCCTCCTTCCCTCCTTCCCTCCTTCCTCTCCTCTTTCCCTCCTTCCCTCCTTCCCTCCTCCCTCCTTCCCTCCTTAAATCTCTTCTTTTCCACTTGTGCGACTCCACCTCTTGGATGTCACATTGTCCCCGAGGACAGAAGCGCTGGTGATTTGTGTATATGAGTTTGTGTACGTATATCTGTCTGCCAGTTCGTCCGCCTATTTTTGTGTCTGTCTGCTTGTCTGTCTGTTCGTCTGCTTGTCTGTTTGTTTGTTTGTTTGTTGGTCTCACACTCGTAAAAAACATTTTCCAATGTTTTTCTTCATCTACATTTCGTTTGTCTTTCGTGTTTAAGACTGACCCACCGTGTTTGTGTTTTTTCCGTGTTTTTATCTCTATTTCCCGTACTTGTGTTTCCTAGGGTCCTCTGTTTTTTCCTGCTTACCCTGATCATAAGAACGGTCATGACGAGCGGCCATCGCAACCAAACTTAAAAGAAAAAGAAAAAGAAAATCATTCGCTTACACCTTAACCATCCAAGTGACATTCTTCAAATTCTTTCTTCTGGTGAAAGTCGGGCGATTTAATGGAGTGGCTGTCAATGTAAGTACACATGGTTCGTATTTATTTCTCTCTAGCAGATCATTTTTAACCCCTCCCCTCCCCTTCTCTCTCTCTCTCTCTCTCTCTCTCTCTCTCTCTCTCTCTCTCTCTCTCTCTCTCTCTCTCTCTCTCTCTCTCTCTCTCTCTCTCTCTCTCTCGTTTGCGTATATTTGTATATTTGTTTATCTAGAGATTTGTTGATCTTGATCCTAAGAAACTTACGTCTCCATATGTTATCTTTTTGTCGAGGATCTTCACGTTGGGCCACCACCCCGCCGCAGCCGCAGCCGCAGCCGCAGCAGCCGCGGAGATCTCTTTCTGCCCTCATCTCTGTCCCCGTATAGGTCATCATCTTCTTCTTCTTCTTCTTCTTCTTATTATTATTATTATTATTATTATTATTATTATTATTATTATTATTATTATTATTATTATTATTATTATTATTATTATTATTATTATTATTATTATTACTATTATTACTAATCGTTATTATTATTATCTACATTCTTCTTCTTCTTCTTCTTCTTCTTCTTCTTTTCCTCGTTTTCTTCTACTTTTATCTCCTGCTGCCTCTGCCCTCCTTAAATTTCCTTCTTACCAAAACCTCTTTCTGCACCTCATCTTTATGATATTATCGCCATGGATAGAGTCGCTGCTTATTGGCGACGAGATCCAAATACAAGACCCCTTTTGATCTTCCGGCAACCAGGGTGAAAATGTCGGTCGATGTAGATTTCACCAAAGTTTCGGCGTAACGAAATAATTTTATCTTAACTAGAATGAAACGTATAAACCTAGCCACCTGGTTGGAAAGTGGACGGAAGTAACCAAGTTAACTTGATGCAATGCCCACCTCTACCTACCCTTTAAGTTGAAGAAAAATCTACTGCCGGCTGCAAGGATAGAGAAGGATGAGGGAGGGAAGAGGAGGAGGAGGAGGAGGAGGTCACCTCCCTCCCTCCTTCCCTCACTCCTCCCTCCTCCTTCCTCCTCCCTCACTCCCTTTTCCTCCCCTCCCTCCCTCTATGAAGGTGTCCCGCCCTTATAATCCTCCTCCATACTCCTGAAACCTCCAAGATGGTCCCTCCCCATTTCCTCAGTTATATTCTGCCAAAGAAACAGACCACTTCATTCAGCTAAAGGAGGCGACCCCCATCCTGAAGGGGTCTCCATCGGACGAGACGCATTTCATAGCTGGGGACCGCCGTTCAGCTGAATAAATTCGACTGAAGGTAACTGGGCAAGGTTTTGTTGAAGGGGTTCATCTTGGTTTTAACATTCTGTTATATTTGATTTCATGTGTAACAATTTCGGAATCCGCCTCTTCCTCCTCCTCCCCCTCCTCCTCCTCCTCCTCTTCCTCCTCCTCCTCCTCCTCCTCTTCCTCCTCCTCCTCCTCCTCCTCCTCTTCCTCCTCCTCCTCCTCCTCCTCCTCCTCCTCCTCCTCTTCCTCATCATCATCATCATCATCATCACCATCCCCATAGTCATCGTCACCGTCATCGCCACCGCCATCGTCATCGCCATCGCCATCGCCATCGTCACATTGTCATCGTCATCGTCATCATCATCGTCATCGTCATCGTCATTGTCATCGTCGTCGTCGTCGTCGTCGTCGTAGTTGTCGTTGTCGTTGTCGTCGTCGTCGTCATCGTCATCTTCATCATTATCATCGTCGTCGTCATCATCATCATCATCATCATCATCATCATCATCATCATCATCATCATCATCATCATCATCATCATCATCATCATCATCATCATCATCATCATCATCATCATCATCATCATCATCATCATCATCACCATTATCATCATCATCATTATAATCATCACATCATCATCATCATCATCATCATCATCATCATCATCATCATCATCATCATCATCATCATCATCATCATCATCATCGTCATCATCATCATCATCATCGTCATCATCATCATCATCGTCGTCGTCATCCTCATCCTCAC
This sequence comes from Oratosquilla oratoria, assembly GCF_046742065.1. NCBI lineage: Eukaryota > Metazoa > Arthropoda > Malacostraca > Stomatopoda > Squillidae > Oratosquilla > Oratosquilla oratoria. The sequence continues at coordinate 75,438,062 of NC_134782.1, read as the reverse complement.
TTTAATCCTCATCCTCATCCTTATCCCTCTCCTCCTCCTCTTTTCCATTTTTCTTCATTTTATGCTTTCTCTTCCTTCCCTTCCTTGTCTTCCACCTCCTACTTCTTCTAATATTCCAACTCTTCCTCATCCTCTGCCTCCTCCTCCTCTCCCTCTTCCGCTCACTCCTCCTCCTCCTCTCACTCCTGTACCTACTCTTCCTCTTTCTCCTCCTCATCTAACTCTCCCATCATTCCTCCTCCTCTTCCTCCTCTTCCGCCTCCTCTTCTTAATTTTTCCTTTAGCTTTCTTCTCTCTCCCTCTCCTCCTACTATTTTCCCTACTCTTGTTCTTCCTCCTCGCCCTTTTCTTCCTCTTCCTCCCCCTTCTCTTGCCCTTCCTGGTCTTCTCTGGCGCCATTCCTCCCACCACCCCCACCCCGGCACCCCTTCCGCCTTTCCCCCTTTGGCGTTTATGTTTATGCCTTGGCTAGTCTTCACCCTCTCCTCCCCCTCCTTCTCCTCCTCCTCCTCCTCCTCTTCCTCCTCCCCCTCATTCCCTTCGTTCTCCTTCTCCTCCCCCTACTCGTCGTCGTCGTTTTATTCCTCGTCGTCGTCGTACTCATTTCACCTCTTTTTTTTTTCTCCTCTTCCTCCTCGGCCTCCTCTCCTCTTCTTCCTCCTCCTCCTCCTCCTCCTCCGTCCCCTTATCTTTCTCTCCTTCCTCCACCTCTTCCTCCTCCTCCTCCTTCTCCTTCTCCTCCTCCTCATTCTTCTCTTCCATCTCTTCATTCGTTTCTCTCTGTTCCTCTCTTCCTTCTTTCTTCTTCCCTTCCTCCTCGTCTCTGCCCCTCCGTGGTGAAGTGATCGGTCGACCTCCGTTTCATCAAGACTCCATCGTTGTTGTTGTTGTTGTTGTTGTTGTTGTTGTTGTTGTTGTTGTTGTTGTTGTTGTTGTTGTTGTTGTTGTTGTTGTTGTTGTTGTTGTTGTTGTTGTTGCTGTTGTTGTTGTTGTTGTTGCTGCTGCTGCTGCTGCTGTTGCTGTTGTTGTTGTTGTTGTTGCTGTTGCTGTAGTTATTCTTGTTACGTTTTCTTCTCTCTGTTTACTCCTTTTATCCATGTCACTCCCTCCTTTTCCCTTTCTAGACGGTCACTAGGCGTACATTCTTCTTTATCTACGTTTATTTCCATAATCCTTTATAGTATTCTCTTCATCGTGTCCATAGTTTCCTTTTACCTTCCTTCCCCTTCCCTCC
>NC_134782.1:75421828-75431828 GCF_046742065.1 Oratosquilla oratoria | reverse complement strand
AATGAAAAGGTGTGTAATTGCGGGTATTTTCATTTATTCGTGGTTATTATACCCCATTATACCCCCATTATGCGTACATAACCCGGCCCTCCAGTCGTGGGCTGTCGGCATGTGTGTGTGAGTGTGTGTGTGTGTGAGTGTGTGTGTGTGTGTGTGTGTTCATGTGTGTTTGTGTGCGTTAGCATATATATATATACATGTATTTGTGTGTGCTTTAGTGTGCGTGTTTGTGTGTGTGTATGTATACATGTAGATATGTGATAATTTTCTGACAGTCGCATGCAGGATTCGAACCCACTGCTATCGGCCTCCCGTAAGATCACCTTCACAGAGCCTTAGACCACTACACCAGGCTCTGTGAAGGTGATCTTACGGGAGGCCGATAGCAGTGGGTTCGAATCCTGCATGCGACTGTCAGAAAATTATCGGATTGATGTCGCTGTTACTAGCGAATTTCTCTTATGTATATATGTATGCATGTTTGCATGTATGTGTGTGTGTCTGCATAAATGTTCTCATATGTATTAATGCTTTAGTTACAACTATTTAGGTTTCTACAACCTATATGCACACATAACTACATACATGTGTATTTGTGTTTGTGTGTGTGTGTGTTTGTGTGTGTGCGCGCGCGTACCGACCCACACACGTGCATATACATCACGCCAGCAAACAATTACAAAAATAAAATAGAATAAAATAACTGGACCTAGATTTCCCCTTAGATACAAAAAATTCGCTCGTTTTCATTTATCTGTTTGTTCTTACAAACACAGGAATACGTGTATGTTTGTTTGTTAACAGAATGAACAGAATGAACAAACGAAAAAACCTCCTACTTGGCTGTCACATCATCTCCTTAACAGAATCTCTCTCTTCACCGGGAAGAAAGCTGTTGATTGTCGTGGACTCTAGTTTACCAGCGCTTCTATCCTTTTGTACACAGAGAAAACTACATCTGAACATAGAAACGTATCTGTACCTTGTCCTTAGTGAAAGATTTGATCAAACATACAAATAAATATATTAGAATATAAATGAATAAATAGATAATTAGAATCAGGTAGACAAATGAAGAGATAGATAATTAGATGAATAAACAAATGAAAATATAAATAAATATATTGAATATGAAATGAATAGACAAATAAATAAATAAATTAATAAACATATGTATATATATATATACTGTATATATATATATATATATATATATAAATATACATATATATATATATGTATATATATATATATATATATATATATATATATATAAATCTGCGTGAGTAATAAGTAAATGTATGAATAGATAGGCAAATAAAAAAAATGGAAAATAATTAGAAAAAAGAATACATTTGAACAGTACACTTTCTGAGACCGTGAAATTTTGTATTAATTCATCGCCTGTATTACAGGTGAGCATAAGGCCGTAAGTTCTATATCACTGGTCGCTTTCTCAAGTCCTTTCCTAGATTTCGCCCAAGACCACAAAAAAGTGTCACGCCAACAAAGTTTCGCCATTTATTAGATTGTTTGCTTATTTGTTTACCAATACATTTGTCTATGATCTATTACTATTCGTTTATTTGTCTGCCATTTTAGTAACTCATTTATTTAAATATTTATTTATTAATTCATCTATTTATCTATTTATTTATTTACCTATTCTATATTTACTTATTTATCTATTTATTTAGTTTTCTATCTTTCTATCTGTCTACCTATCTATCTACCTATCTATCTTGTGTAAGTCCACAAAATTCTTCGTAGATTATGCGCATAGTGTGAGCTCAACAGGAACACAACAGAAGGTGGTGTTGTCTAGATCGCAGCGTTACGAGTCCCTTACGACCTATCAGACTTAAGATATCATAAAGATATGAGATGAAGATGTAAATTTACTATACCGTTTCGGAAGAGGCACCAGCTATTACATAGAGACCAACTGTACATAGTGACAAAAAGAAGCCGAACAAAAAACAAAATTGCTTTGAGAGATCCTGTTACACGCCTTGTCGAAGTAATAAAACTCTTGTAGATGAGACGCAAACATACTGTGACCATGAAGGAAAGGAGGCAGGCAGGCAGGCAGACTGACTGTCCATTTGCCACATCCGTCCTTCCTACTTAGAAACAGAACGTATTTCATCTTGTCACAATTATGTTATGATATATGGCAGGAGTTATTTGTCAGTGTCGTTTGCAGGTCCTGTCTTGCAACATAATGAGAAATCAAGACATTTTCTCTCGATAGTGTGAGGGTGTACAACAGATCATTTACTAAATATTGTTTTGATCATTTAATTAGAAGACTATGATGGCCTTTACAAGCATATTTCCTCGTAAGTGCGGACGTCAATTCCCTTCCAAAATTCAAATTTCGATGTGAATCGTATGTTATGTTGTCTCTAAGTCCATTAATTGCTTGTTCTTGTTACAGTAATTTAAATGAAAAACTTCACTGTTTCCTTGATTTTATCTTGCAAGTATAAATTTAGTCTGAAGGCATGTGATAACGCGTTTTTCTAAATCCATCAAATAGCTTACAAGAGAAAGGGTTTTAAGTGAATAAACCTGTATCACGGCAAAAGAACGTAGAATTCAGATTAGGAGAAACTACTTTTGTCGTAGAACATACTAGGTTAATCATTATTGTTTTTTGTTTTGTTTTTTATATTCATCTATCTATCTATTCATCTGTTCCTACTTATTTAGATATTTATTTAGATTTATTAATCTATTTACTTTATGTAGTGTCGTGACTGATGTTGCGAAGGGTGTACTCGCCATGAGATTATTTTAACTTCCCTCTTTGGTGTCTTGCCTTGCTGCTCTTTATCTAAAAAAATCTGGTTGCCGCCAATCGATTTTATTCAGTCACCAGGAGGCATTTTGGTCTATGAAGAAGCAGTCAAGAAAATGAATAAGTAAATAGATAGATAGATAAGTAGATAAATAGATTAATAAGCAGATAGATGAATGAATCAATAGATAAATAAATTTATGTATATATATATATATATATATGTATATATATATGTATATATATATATATATGTATATATATATATATATGTATATATATATATATGCTAATAAGAACACGGGTACGTGTGTTCACTTATGCAAAGTGAACACACGTACTTGTTGCACTGAAGATGTAATATACGAAAGCGCTCTGCCTCGTTAGTTTCTTTTTCCAAGTGGTCTACTTTGCATATATATATGTGTATATATACATATATATAAATATATATATATATATATATATATATTTATATATATATATATATATATATAAATCAATTAATAGCTAAACAAGTTTCTGGACAAGTAATTAAAGGAAAACCTTATTCACTTAGCCGATTGTACATCAACCTAACCCCACCAAATCCGCTGAATGATCTACTGATTTTATTCAGGTTAACGTCAAATGTTTTTATTCGGTTTCCTCTAGACCCCCCACCCCCCATCCCCATCACTTCCTACCTTTGTGTAGTCACCTCCCATTTTCTCTTCAGTAATCTTAACCTTCCCATACCTCCATTTTCTTTGCAACAAAACATTTTCTATTTCCGGTACTGGCGGCTGGGAGGAACTGTCATTACTGTTCACCGGACTCAAACTCTAGTACCAGGAATTACTTGTATACACCCCATTCCAATCCAACTCTACCCCGTCCTCTTGTCTCCTCCTTCCTAACCCCCTCTCCCCACCCACCAGCCAAACCCACTCTACCCTACTCTCCTTTCCTCCCTTCCCTTCCCACCCACCAACCCCACCTTAAGCTCCCCCATTCCCCACTCCCCTCCCCTCCCCGTCCCACCAACCAACCCCACCCCATTCTCCTCCCCTTCCCTTCTTCCTCCCCCACTAACCAACCCCACACCTAAACCTCGAACCAGAGACAAACGCTCTTCACCTTACTTTCTCAAGCCAAACCTCCCAGCCCACAACAATCACCCACCCACCCATCCACCTCTTCCCGTCGTTCAATAGCTCTGCAACAGCCATTTCCATCACCACCATAGCTTTCAGAAACACCATTAAATTCAGCACACACACATAACCACAACCACAACCGCCATTCCTTACAACCGCAGTCCGACTCTTGCTCCTAACGTCTGTTGGTTAAGTCATAAACAATAACATGACGCTCAGACACGCACATGGAGACGTGTACACAGGCACAAACGTACACATGTACGTTTGTAAGTGTGCATATGTACACATTGAGAAAAAAAGTGTATTCTTGATTTTGTTTTTGGGTATTTGGGTAATTATATTCTGGGGTAATTTTTGGGTAATTTTGGGGGGTAATTTTAAGGTAATGTTGGGGATAATTTTGGGTAATTACTGATAGATCACTTTGCTCTCCTGTTCAAAGAAATATTATATATTATAATGTTTCTATTCTCTCAGACATCACTACGATGAAAAAGAAAGTCTAGAAGAATTTCTTTTCCCAACTATGTGTAGGCGTTTGTGTATACAAATACATGTGTACATAATGTCATACATCTGCACACCAACGTAGGTGTTCACATACATACATATACGTATTCACATAAAAATGCATACGAGTATCTACATACATATATGCACACACATACATATACACATATATACATACACATATACAAACACATAAACATACACATGCACATATACATACACATACACATACACATGCACATACACATACACATATACATACCCATACACATATACATACACATACACATATACATACACATACACATGCACATACACATACACATATACATACACATACACATACACATACACATACACATACACATACACATACACAGACATATACACACGCACATACACAAACGCACACACATACACATACACATACAAATATACACCTACATACATATACATATACATATACATATACATATACATATACATATACATATACATATACATATACATATACATATACATATACATATACATATACATATACATATACATACACATACATATACGTATACACACACAGATAAACTTACGCACAAACATACACATACACACACATACAAATACATACAAACACACATACACATACATATACGAGTACATCTATCCAGTGCGCTTGTGCCATAGTAAAGGACAAATTATATCAATTGATTAAGATAATTAGTATATAATCAGGTTGGCAAAACTGAACAGGTCCTATTAACGGACAGGTTAGCAGCACTGATTAAAGGAAAATAAAAAAATTCTCACAACTGTGCAGTCAGAAAAAAAATTACTTACGCTACAGTTTTCACAATAAACTATATGTTTTTCTACGTCAATTTTAGAAAGTTTGATAGCCGACAGGGTTGGGGCGTCGTTACTCGCGGCGTAGGTCGAGGAGATGGCGGTTCGAGCCCTGCCACCGGCGAAGTTGAACCAAGGGCATGGTTCATTAAATTTCACGCTACAAAGTCCTCTGTAAGGGGCACCGTCTGATAGGGAGGAGTTTGTGACGTTAAACCATATCATGATGATGTAAATTTTAGTTTACAGTTAGGTCATTTTCTTGAATAGATAGAAAAAATATCAGAAAAAGTTTTTTTTTAATTTTGTAACATGAAAGACTGAGTGGGTCAAAACTCTTGCTCGTAATTGTACATGCATCTATATACACGAACATACGAACACACGCATCCATATCATTACAGGCATATAAACATGTTAATATTCACATACTTAGGTACATACTCGTATACATGTATCTTCTTGAATACGTAATGTACAAACACATGCATACGCGAGTACATGAACACACACACACACACACACACATACACACACACACGCACACACACACACACACACACGCACACACACACACACACACACACACACACACACACACACACACACACACACACACACACACACACACACACACACACACACGCACATCCACACACACACACACACACACACACACACACACACACACACACACACACACACACACACACACACACACACACACACACACACACACACACACACACACACACACACACACACACTACGGCAGTCCGGATTCAAATTCCGCCCAGGGCTGAAATGATTTCATTATCGTTGCGCAGCGAGTTGTTACTCCAACCCTCGTGGGCGGGAGTTAGGGGTGGTGGGTTCGTGTAAGGTCACAGCATTACCCATAGATCGGTCATATATGAGCTTTGAGCTCTCTTCCGGGAGGGATATAACTGTCGATCACGAGTCCAACCCGTGATCCAAGACTAAGGTGAATCACACACACACATACATATGGATGTATACAAATACGGTGACATACATGTACGCATACTATATACATACATACATATATATATATATATATATATATATAATATATATATACATGTATATCTATATATATATATATATATATGTGTGTGTGTGTGTGTGTGTGTGTGTGTGTGTGTGTGTGTGTGTGTGTGTGTGTGTGTGTGTGTGTGTGTGTGTGTGTGTGTGTGTGTGTGTGTGTGTGTGTGTGTGTGTGTGTGTGTGTGTGTGTGTGTGTGTGTGTGTGTGTGTGTGTGTGTGTGTGCGTGGATGTGCGTGTGTGTCTGTGTATGTGTGTACATATGCATGTATGTATATATGTATACATATATATATATATATATATATATATGTATATATATATATATACATATATATATATATATATGTGTGTGTGTGTGTGTGTGTGTGTGTGTGTGTGTGTGTGTGTGTGTGTGTGTGTGTGTGTGTGTGTGTGTGTGTGTGTGTGTGTGTGTGTGTGTGAAAATATGTATGTATGTAATTGTACAGGAAGTTTTGTGCATGAAATTGATTGAGAATGAGGGGGTGGAGAGGTGAAGAGAGGGAGAGGGATAAAGAAGTGAATGAGTGATGAGGGAGAGGAGGAGGGAAAAGGAGATGAGAATGGGGAGAAGAAGGAGAGGAAGTGGAATGAAGGAGGAAAGAAAGGGGAAATAAAGGGGGAATTGGTATTTTGTCGAAAATTACCAACACTTGTATCCATGGGGGCTCTGGTCCATAGGGGGTGTCACTAAGTTCCTTAGAATATTGATTATATGAAGCTTCCGTCGTCAAAAATGGGAAAGAGGGGAAGAGGGGAGAGGGAAAGGGATGGGGAGGGGAAAGGAGGAGGAGAGAGAGGGGAGTCCCTTTGAAGTACAGGGAGAGGAAGGGAAGAGCCAGAGGGAGAGAGATAGAGGGGAGAGGGGAAGTGGGAGAGGGGGAGTGCATCTGGCAAAAGAGGGGAAAATTTGTACAACCATTTGAAAAAAGGGAAAGCAAAGGACATGTGAAGAGGGGAATAAAAGAGGGGTTCTGTAACGAGGGAAAGAGGGAGACAGGGAATGAGGGAGAAGACTGAAGAAGGGAAGAGAAGAGGAAGGAGGCTCAAGAGAAGGAGTAGGATGAGGAGGAGTCGGAAGATGAGAAGGAGGAAGAGAAGGAGGAGGAGGAGGAGGAATAAGAGGATGAGAAAGAGAAAAAGGAGTAGTAGGAGAAGGATGAATAGGAAAAGGAGAGGGAGGAAGAGAAGAAGGAGGAGGACAAAAGCAAAAAGAGGAGAAAAAGGAAGAGAAGTAGTATTCATCTTCTTTTGCATATTTTTTCTTTTCTTTGGAACCTCCTCTTTCTCTTCCTCTTTCACCTCCTCTACCTCCTTTTCTTACCCTTCCTCCTTCCTTTTCTCCTCGTCTTCCTCCTCCTCTTTTCTAGCCATCCTCCCATCTCGCTCCCCTTCTGCCAGAGGTCTGGCCGAGGGCGTGTGGACGAGTACGCAGCTCCTCTACCACCGCCCATCGCATCGCTCGCTGACATTACTTGAGCGTTCTTCAGTATATTAAGTTTCAGAGTTGTGACGCCTGAAAGCCAATCCTTGTGTAAACTACACTTTTCGCTGACTCCTATACCTGTCTTGCTCTTCTGGGGTGCTGTACTTTTAGTTTGCTTGTTCTCGGCTTAAGAATTTATTCATTATCTTAGTCATGGATGAATGTACATGTGTGTGTGTGTGTGTGTGTGTGTGTGTGTGTGTGTGTGTGTGTGTGTGTGTGTGTGTGTGTGTGTGTGTGTGTGTGTGTGTGTGTGTGTGTGTGGCGTGCGTGCGTGCGTGCGTGCGTGCGTGCGTGCGTGCGTGCGTGCGTGTGTTTAGCTCTCATCCAAGAAGGTATTAGCTGTCGATCAGAAATCCAACATGTGATCTAAGACCATGCTGGATCTCTTTCACACACGCACGCGCGCGCGCATCTGGACAGTAGCCCCCACCCAATGAGCATAAACAACCAGAGTAATAACGCAATTGTAGCAATGGTGATTGCTCAATTGTCTTTTTGTCCACATCTCTCTTCCTTCACGGAGCGATTGTCTTGGTTGTTGCGAGCCACCTGGACACAGCCAGAGTAAAAACTAACAACAACACGATTAACTTGGGTAGTTTGACTTAGTTCTTTCTATGGTGTCCCTAATGAACTGAATTATACAGTATCAATGGGTTTATCTACTCCTTTGATTATTTATCTAACTATTTATTCATTTTTTATTTATCTATTTATCTATTTTATTATTTATATGGTTTGCTTATTTTCATATTTTATGACCTGCATTCAATAGATTACCACTCCTTTTCCTCTGACCGCTTTAGCAAATAGGGGAAAGATGACATTTCCAACTTCGGCTCAGTGCCTCCTGGCGTACGCTTCCCCATTCTCTTCCTATTCCTTCAGTTCCCTATTTAATAACCACACACACACACACACACACACACACACACACACACACACACATACCCTTCTTCACCCCTCCTCCTCTTCCTCCACTCCGGTAAAGCATACGCTCCTTGCCCCGCCCCCATATATCTTCCTCCTCTTCCTCCTCCTCTTCCTCCCCCACCTTCGTCTCCCCTCCTCTTCCTCTTCCTTATTTTCTCTTCGTTCACCTCCTCATTCTTTTCTTATCTTCCTTATCTTATCGTCTTCCTCCTCTTACTCCCCGTCCCTGTCATCCTCCCTCCTCCCTTTACCTCCTCCACTCTACTTCCTCTTCCTCCTCTTTTTCTTATCCTCCTCGTCTTCCTCTTCCTTCTCTTTTCCACCTCCCTCATCCCTCCTCCTCATCTTCCTTCTAACTCTCCTCATTCTCCCTCCTCCCTTCTCCTCCTTCTCCCCCCTTACTTTTCCTTTCTCCTTCTCCCTCTCCTCTTTCTTTCTCCTACCTCTCCTCCAACTCCCTTCTCCTCCTTTTTCCTCATCCCTTCTCCTCCTTCTCCCTCCCCACTTCTACTTCCTCCTCCTCCTCCTCCTCCTCCTCCTCCTTCTCTTCCTCCTCCTCCTCCCGCCGTTCCTCAGCGGGAGCCTATGACACTTTTACGAGGCTCTTTCGAACCGGGGCCCGGTTACTTCTCACGGACTCGCTCGCTCGCTCGCCCACCTTCTTCTAGAAGCGCACTGTCTTCGCTGCACCCGCGCGTAGACGCGCACGGTGTGTCTATGCGTCCACCTATTTGTTTATTTATTCATTTATTCAACTGCCTGTTTGTTTACTTATTTCATGTTCGTTTATTTAGTTTTTTGTTCGTTTATTTATCTACTTATTTTATGTGTTATTTTTATGTGTTTGTTATCTTATAATTTGTCTATTTATTCATTTGTTTATTCATTCGCTTGATTATTTATTAATTTATTCGTCTAAATACCTATTTGTTTGTTTTTAATCGGACGTGCAGTTACTCTGAAAACATGTGTGTGATTGCTTGATGAAATAGATTAATTAGATCAACCTCATTCACTCTCGGTTACCTTAATCCCTTCTGTAGTGGATTGAACTTTTCCTTTTGCTCTGTCTGCCGACAGGTGATTTCATTCAATACCTGTGACACCCCTTAGGTAACGAGGAGAGAAACTGTTACTACACACAGTTACCCTTTCGTTTCTCAGGACTCTCGGTCACACCTAAGCATGTGTAC
>NC_134782.1:75409328-75414328 GCF_046742065.1 Oratosquilla oratoria | reverse complement strand
TACATGTATGTACGTATGTATGCATGTATGTATGTATGTATGTATGTATGTATGTATGTATGTATGTATGTATGTATGTATGTATACATGTATGTACGTATCCTTACAGTGAAAGAATTACATCAATATCTAACCTCATTCTGCTATTCATAAATTACATATTTGTTTGGACTACCAATTTTAATAAGTCGATGAAAACCTCTGCAGTAGAAAAGTTGGTTAGGGTGAGTCTAGCTTTTTTTTTTTTTTATAGAAAAACCTATGATTTCCCTGTTTATGTCTAAATTGTTTTGACAGTATTCAGTATCATGTTTTTGTTATGACAATAAACAATATAAGATATATATTCAGGCCGTTTTAAGAAATTGTCGTACAGTACATTTTTATTTATTTATTTTATTTTCTACTTAATTACTTTTTCAATATCCTCAAGGAATGAACTGTTCTAGGCCATTTTTCTTTGTATTAAATGAAATACGTCGAACTTTCCATTACGATATTCTAAAACTCAAAAATCTCATCACATCGTTTCTTCCCGAAATTCCAAAACTGGAAACTCACTTTCTTCCCGAAATTCCAAAACTCGAAAGTCACTTTTTTCAGAAATTCCAAAACTCGAAAGTTACTTCCTTTCCAAAATTCCAAAACTCAAAAATCACTTTCTTCACAAAATCCCAAAACTCGAAGGTCACTTTCCTCACAAAATTCCAAAACTCGAAGGTCACTTTCTTCACAAAATTCCAGTAGTGAAAATTCACTTTATTCCCAAAATTTCAAAACTCAAAAGTCACTTTCTTCCCAAAACTTTAAAACTCAAAAATGACTTTCCTCACGAAAATCCAAAACTCGAAAAATGGCACCACTCTCTACCCAGCTCATTTTCTCAGCATCATTAACTTATTATGGGCTAAACACCTCTGCTAACAATTTGAACTTTAACTTCAGACTCCTTTCTTCCTCTCCTCCTCCACCTCCTCCTCTTTTCCTCCTTCTTTCTTCTGTTCCAGGAATTTTAAACTGAATACGACTTTCTTTTCAAAATTCCAAACCTCAAAAAAATCCCATTACTCTACCCAAATAATTTTCCCGGCATTACTACCTTGTTAAGTACAAAACTGCTGACAACCTGAACCTCAGACTCCCTTCCTCCTCTCCCACGACCACCATCACCTCTTCCTCCTCCTCCTCCTCCTCCTCCTCCTCCTCCTCTTCCTCCTCCTCCTCCTCTTCCCTTCTTTTTTCTTCCTCGTGTTCGCCCTACATGCCTCCCGCTCCTCCCACGGACCCACCATCGCACGCAAAACAATTCTCGTTTGTCTTTGGGCACCGCCGCTCCTTTGTCGACTGGAAACAAATCCTTATTGGCGAACTAAGGCAACACCTTGTTCGACAGCCCTCAAGCCTTTGTTTACTACTGGAAGCGTCGTCAATGCGGCCTCCGGACGCCTTGTACACTGTCCGATTTAAGTAGCTTCTACCACGGGCGAACCCAATAACCAATGTCAACCTTTCCCTACATCTCCATCCATAGTGTCATAAACAGACACTCTTTTTCTCTGAACATGGGGCAAGAGTCCATGTGTTCATATTTGGACCCTGACCGATGTTCTCTGAGAATGAAGGATGGATTCCGGGAGAGAAGCTTGGGAAGGAGGCTGACAAAAGAGTGCTGAGAGAGAGAGGAGGAAGAATAAGAGGGAGAAGAGGAGGGAGGAGAGATGGAGGAGGAGGTAGAGAAGGGGGAAATCTGAGTAAGCTTGTGGAGTGCACCTATCGTATGTCTCGACTTTTCCCAAATGACGTGGAACTAAAGCTTTGGTTCAGTTTTGGCGTTATATCCGGCGCCTTCAGTGGTTGGCGGAGGGATCTAGTTACCGGTAGACGAGATGGGGGTTGAGCGCTTGGCCATGTACCGGTGCGTTTAGCAATATCGGGTTTGCTAAGGGTTCTAGAGGAGGAGGAGGAGGTACAGAAGGAGGAGAAAAAGGTGGAGAAGCAAGGTTGTAAATATAAATTAGTATATATATATATATATATATATATATATATATATATATATATATATATATATATGTATATATGTATATATATATATACATATTACATATATATATACATATGTGTGTGTGTATTATATATATAAATATATATATATATATATGTATATGAATATATATATATATATATATATATATATATACATATGTGTGTGTATATTTATATATATATATATATATATATATATATATATATATATATATATATATATATATATATATATATATATATATTTGGAGGGCGGTCAGAGATTTGATGTTTTTTCGTTTTCAGATCGAGAAATAGAAGGAACAAGAGACGAAGATGGAAAAGAAGCAGGAGGAGGAAGAGAAGGAGGAAAAGGAGGAGGAGGAGGAGAGGGAGATGGTGTCGATAGTGACATTTATTTTATAACAATTTTATTTATTCAAAGGAGGAGGAGTTGATTTTTTTCTTCTTCTTTTTTTTTATTAAAGCTTCGAGGTATGAGTTACAAGATGTAGGAGGAGGAAAAGTAGAAAGAGGGACAAGATTAGGAGGTGAAGGAGCAGTAAGATGGAAAGGAGGAGGAGGAAGTAAGGAGATGAAGGAGAATAAGGAGGAGGAAGAAGAAAAGGAGAAAGTAAGGAGGTAGAGGAGAAAGAGGAGGAGGAAAAAGGGGGAGAAGGAAAAGGAGGAGAGGGAAAAGGAAGAGGAAGAGGAGGAGGAGAATATGGAAAAGGATGAAAAAGAGTAGAAGAAAGAAGAGAAGGATGAGAAAGAGAAGAGGAGTACGGCAAAGGAGAAGTCGAAGGGAGGAGAAGAGATGTAATCAGGATAATCTCTTGGTTAGTTGGTTGATTGTGAAACTGTAGAATGAGTTTGAGAGACTGAAGGATTGAGTGTGTGTGTGAGGGGGAGAGGTGGATGAGTTTTTTCTAAGTTAAAATTTTGAGACTTGTCAATTTTGAGATGGCAAGAGAAGTGGAAGAGAAGAAAAGAAGGAGGAGGAGAAAAATGAGAAAAAGATATATGAAGAGGAGAAAAGGAGAGCGATAAAGAGGGGAAGAGGTAAGAGTATCATAAAAGATGGTGAAAAAGAGGGAATAAAAAGCAGATGTCTGGAACTCAAAAAAAAAACTGCAAGAGGCAGACTAGAAGGAAAAAAACGTAAAATAGAAAATCAAATATTCCTGAATATTAAAAGTCTGCTTCTGAACTATGGCCGCTCCCATCAGCTCCAACGATCCGGAAAACTACGCCAGCTTCTGCCACGTCGCTCCTGCAAACTTCATTCTCTTGTCTCTCCACATTCTGTCTGGACTCTTTCTTCCACGCATTCCATCTCGCGGTGTCCAGTCAGTCACACACTTGCTTCATCCATAATGTGTCTATTGGCGGGCTGGTTTCCATCCCTCCTCGAAGGTCTGGGGCTGTTGAAGTTTAACAACTGTCCCGGTTCTCCAACTTGTACAGCATCGAGGTTATTGTAACTTTGCAGTTGTTCCAGATTCGCAGCTGTTCAAGGTTTCAAGCTGCTGCAGCTTCGCAGCTGTCCCAGATTTGCAATTGTTGCAGCTTCGTCGCAGTTGTTGCAACTCAACAGGACCGCAAATGTTACATTTTCGCAGCTATTCAAATTCTGCAACTGTTGCAGCTTTGCAACTTATCAGCTTCGTAAAGTCGCAGCACTACAGATGTCGCAGCTCTACAGCTGTTCCAGCCCTGCAGCTGTTGCATTGGAGTGCACGTCGGAATGAAGCTGCTTTGACGAGTCCGTACGACAGATGCTCGTTTTTTTTTTTTTTTTTTTCTGGCAGCTGGGGACGGATACGTAATGATTGAAAACAACTGACTGAAGAAAAATCCTTTTGTGCCGCATTTTTATGGAATCTGTAAACGATGACGAATACGGAAGAGTGTACAGTCACGTGCAAAAGTTTTGAACCACGCTTCAGTTTTCACAACGTATATATATATATATATATATATATATATATATTTATATATATGCCTATATATACATATACATATACATATACATATACATATACATATATATATATATATGTATGTATATATATGTATATATATATATATATATATATATGTATATATATATATTTTTTAAGTATTTTAGACAAATTATTTGGATGATGGAGAACATAAACACAGGGGAAGGCTCGGAACCCTAAACACACTAACGTTTCGTTCGCGTAGAACTTCTTCAGAGAGTGTATGTAGAACTGCAGTTGAAGTTTATGTACTAAATCTAATTATCTTTTCGGACACTTGGGAAAGGTCGTTTTTCTGGCGTGTTTTAGAATTAAAATACTAGTTTCTTTAGCTAAATTGATAAACCCTCCTCGATGATTCGATGAATTATTAGTTGAAATATATGCTGATTCAACAATTCTTCTAGTGAATTTATCAAAACCTTTATGTAGCACTTCAGCTTCTCTCCAGTTTGGTAAATGATCGAATTTTTCCGCATGAACTACTAAAGAATTAGATGTCCTATGTGCTTTTATGTCATTTTTATGTTCATAAATTCTTTTTTCTAATCCTCTTGACGATTTGCCAAAATAAGCCATTGAGCAACTATTGCACGGGATTTTGTATACGACGCTGTTTTCGGAATTGGTTCTCTTTTCAGAAGTCTTTATTAAATCACCTATCCTCTTGTTAGTTATTTTAGCTATGTTTATACCTGATTTTGTTAAATATTTGTCTATTATTGGTGACATTTCTGAGCCAGGTACTGATATAAAATTTGTATTATTTTTATTTTTATCATTTCTCTCTTTCTTTCCGCGATTGTAAATATTTATTGCTTTTCTTTTTGTTCTTTTCAACATTCCCTCTGGATATCCAAGTTTGTCAAAGGTTTTCATAATGTAATCAAATTCGCCTTCTAGGTATTCATTACTACAGATTCGTAGTGCCCTGAGAAAAAATCCTACCACTCTTTGTCCTATCATCAT
>NC_134782.1:75396828-75399328 GCF_046742065.1 Oratosquilla oratoria | reverse complement strand
AAGTCAGACAAACTGGTCTTGGTTGAACTCCGCGATCTCATTATGGAGATTTCGTTGTCACACTGAGGGAGGTCCATACTATATATATACATATATATGCATATATATATATATATATATATATATATATATATATATATATATATATATACATATGTATATATATATAATGTATATATATACATACATATACATATATATATATTACATATATGTACATATATGCAAGGTAACCACTTAAGAAAATAAAGAAACGGAGCAGAGCGCTTTCGTATATTACATCCTCAGTGTAAATTACAAAGAAAGAGGGTACAGCAAACATAATATAGTAGGACAATAGTATAAGGAACTACACTAGGAGAGGTTGTGGATTCTGTTCCTAGTGTAGTTCCTTATACTGTTGTCCTACTATATTATGTTTGCTGTACCCTCTTTCTTTGTAATTTACATTGAAGATGTAATATACGAAAACGCTCCGCTCCGTTTGTTTATTTTCTTAAGTGGTTACCTTGCATTTATAAAACACACGTTCCTAGTGTTCTTATTGCATATATATATATATATATATATATATATATATGTGTGTGTGTGTGTGTGTGTGTGTGTGTGTGTGTGTGTGTGTGTGTGTGTGTGTGTGTGTGTGTGTGTGTGTGTGTGTGTGTGTGTGTGTGTGCTGAAAAAACACAAAGGAAAACAATAAAATGATGACCGAGCACTTTCGTCTATTTAGACATACAGGGTACATACAGTGATAAAGCAAACATGAATATATATACAAAATGGGAGGCCAGGGATGGGAACTGGAAAAGGTTGTGAGGGAGTCTCTCATGGTTTGCCGATACCGTTCGCGGCAACGGACGTTTGGGCCACCACTTTTTCAACAATAAAAAGGTCAAGCTTGTACATTCCTTGACTTAAATTTAAGTTGTTGACAAATGTATCCTTAATCAGACTGGATTATATTATATTTTTAGTCAAATATGACTTATTTCTAACAATTTCTTTGGCACCCACCCAATTAATGCAATGATTAAGATCCCTTGAATGAACGAACAAATAATGTGTTAGATATTTGACCACTCCTGACACTATACTGATGTTGTTTTAACTTTTCTTTTAATAATTTTCCAGTCTGAACTATTTGTCATAATTTTTACATGGAATTGAATAAATACATCCTTCTTTATTATCAAGAAAGTTTTTCATTAAAAGACTTCTAACTTTATTGGAGTTCTTAAATGCTACTTGAATGTCGAAAGCCCTAAGAATATGAAGTAGTTTGACAAAATTCTCGTGGAAAGAAGGACAAGTAGGTTCTTATCTAAACTTAATACCTTGGTCCCTTCCACCAAATTCAACGAGGAAATAGAAGAAAATAATCATTTATCTTTCCTTGATGTAATGGTTTACAGAAATGAAAGGTCTTTCAAAATTGATGTCTATAGAAAACCCTCCAATGTCTTTTCATATGTACATTTTTATTCGTCTCAACATTGTAGGACAAAAATGTATTTGTTATCATCAATGTTCCTTAGAGCGTATTGAATGTGTATTCCGGAGTTATTGGATGATGAATTCTTAAGAATATCTGACATAGCATCAAAATTAAAATATTCTAAGCACCTCTTAGATATTTCTTGTAAAATGACAAAAAATATTTCTATGAGGAAAATACTAGTAAAACCTTTAATGTAAAAACTTAATTGTTCTTCCTTTTCACGAGAATTTCGTCACTCTACCTCATATTCTTAAGACTTTCAACATTCAAGTAGCATTTAAGAACTCCAATACGGTTAGAAGTCTTTTAATGAAAAATTCTCCTGATAAGGAAGAAGGATGTATTTATTCAATTTCATGTAAAAATTGTGACAAATGCTGTATAGGTCCGACTGGAAAAGAATTAAAAGTAAAGTTATAGCGTCAGGAGTGGTCAAATGACTAACGCATTCTTTGTTCATTTAAGGGATTTTAATCATTGCAATAATTGGGAGAGTGCCAAAGAAATTGTTAGAAATAAGTCATATTTGACTAGAAATATAATAGAATCCAGTCTGATTAAAGATACATTTATCAACAACTTAAATTTAAGTCAAGGAATGTACAAGCTTGATAATTTTATTGTTGAAAAAGTGGTGGCCCAAACGTCCGCTGCCGCGAACGGTATCAGTAGACCATGAGAGACTCCCTCACAACCTTTTCCAGTTCCCATCCCTGGCCTCCCACTTTGTATATATATTCATGTTTGCATTATCATTGTATGTACCCTGAAGATGTCTAAATAGACGAAAGCGCTCGGTCATCATTTTATTATTTTCCTTGGTGTTTTTTCCGCATATTTAGAATCACGAGTTCATGTGATTTCTCATGTATATATATATATATATATATATATATATATATATATATATATATATATATGTGTGTGTGTGTGTGTGTGTGTGTGTGTGTGTGTGTGTGTGTGTGTGTGTGTGTGTGTGTGTGTGTGTGTGTGTGTGTGTGT
>NC_134782.1:75374328-75381828 GCF_046742065.1 Oratosquilla oratoria | reverse complement strand
ACTCGTTCACGGATGGAATGCAGAAAGAAGGGGGTGACAGCCGCCAGTAGTACGCGCGCAGACTCTACCGATGCAGTGTGAAGTCCTCATGGCTCTTTATATCATGAGGTTTTCTATATTTTTCTTATTTTTCTTTTCTTCCTCTTCTTCTTCTTCTTATTTTTGCATATTTGAATCTGGTTAATGTCCAGCAGGTTTCTTCGTATTGATAGGGCATGACTTCCTAGGTTGGGTTCTTTGACTTATTGGGGTCACGCCCTCTGACAGGGGTTTCCGAACTGGGGGAAGGCGGCAGAGGTCCTGCATTAAGTCTCGTAGGTTCAATGAGTTTTCTTCAACATTGTTTTAAGCACCAAGTTTGTTTGATATATGATTATGCATCCTCCCAATTCCATGTAGGTTGTATACATCCGTCTTGTGGTAGGAAGGAGCAGTGGTTTCCAGTTTAGAAACCGCTGCTAGAGATCGTTATCCGCATTTTTCCCTTTTTTTTTTCTTTTTTTTTTTTTAAGGATAGTAGCATATATCTCTCTTCAGTGGACATTGTGGCCTG
This sequence comes from Oratosquilla oratoria, assembly GCF_046742065.1. Taxonomy (NCBI): domain Eukaryota; kingdom Metazoa; phylum Arthropoda; class Malacostraca; order Stomatopoda; family Squillidae; genus Oratosquilla; species Oratosquilla oratoria. The sequence continues at coordinate 75,381,275 of NC_134782.1, read as the reverse complement.
GTCCTAAGACGAGTAAGTTCGATCCCTCAGCTCGAAGGGACAGCACAGGAAAGCTAAGAGGAAAGCTACAAAACAGATTGAAATAAATTCTGTGGAAAGAGAGAGAGAGAGAGAGAGATAGAGAGAAAGAGAGAGAGGGAGAGAGAGGGGGGAGAGAGGTTGAAAGATTTGAGTGCGTTACAATTGAACACGCTACCCATTACGCAACACCATACCCCTAGATGACTGTGTCTGGAGGGAGGAGGAGGAGGAGGAGGAGGAGAAGGAGGAGGAGGTATCAATTATGGGGGCGCGTGCGAAGATAACAACCGTACCACGATCCTACCATGACGTCATCAAGATCACGTGACTATTTTTTCTTCTTTTCGTTTCTTTTTCATCTTTTTAATTCTTCGTCGTTTGGAACCTTATAAACTAGATCAAGCATGAGCGAATATTAATGAAAAAGACTGAGGAATGTGAACGAAGGAATATTCATGAAAAAGAACACGTCGATACGAAGAAAAAGAAGAAGAAGAAGAAGAAGAAGAAGAAGAGGAAGAAGAAGAAGAAGAAGAAAAAGAAGAAGAAGAAGAAGAAGAAGAAGAAGAAGAAGAAGAAGAAGAAGAGACCCTACTTGCTGCCTAACTACTTCCTCTAGTGCCAACATTCCATCCAGATAGCTGTCAGTATCGTACGCAAACAATGTCATCACTGTCAAAGAAATATCACTTTATATTCTTCCTCCTTCTCCTCCTCCTCCTCCCCCTCCTCCTCCCTTGTATGGGGTATTGACTACATAGATTTTATGCAGCCAATATCTCAGGGATTTTAGTGAATGGCATCCCTATGGACCAGAGTCACTTAGTATTCCTTTATGATTGGAGACTGATTTTCATTCAGCAAATAGAAATGCTGATAACTATTTTCCTCCCGCCTTCCTTCAAAAAAAAAAAAAAAGAATGAATAAATAAATAAATAAATGAATAAATAAATAAATAGATGAATAAATAAATAAGTAAAAAAAATAGATAAATGAATAAATAAATCTCTCTCGCCGCCTTTTCGTCGCGACATTGTCCCCAAGGAGAGAAGCGCTGGTGAACAGAGACGACATGTATTCCTTTTCCTCTTCCTCCTCCTCCTCCTCCTCCTCGTCGTCGTCGTCTTCCATCTCGTCCTTCTCTTTCTCCCTCTCTCCCTCCCTCCCTCCGGGCCTTCCTTCATTCCTCCCTCCTCTTTATTCCTCTACCTCCAGCTACTTTCCCCCTCTTCCCTCTTAATCCTTCTCTTCCTCCTCTTCCCCTCCTCTCTGCGTGCCATCAATCCAGAATGCGTTCCCGAGTGGACCCTACCACTGTAACCACTACCCCATCCTCATACCACCATATTCGGCGACTACTTTAGAAAAACGCATACCAATACCACATCTAAAGATCCCGCGCTAATGCCAACTGCACATCTTGATGACGCCAAAAGATTCCAACCTGGATATCATTCCCGTTCTCAGATCTTTCTTTACGTGCGTTTTCTTTCTTCCCGTCCTCAAACTGTGACGTCATATCGCCTTAGAATCTGTTCAAAATGGACAAGACTCCAGAGGGATAGAAATAACAGTATGCTACACAGTTAATCGATTTTCTTTCTTCTTCTTTTTTTTTCTTGGATGGAACGATAGCAAATGCCGTTCTAAACTTCCAATGCCGATACAGGTCCGATTCCGGTACCTGCAGTGATTATAATTCATACGGCCATTTTCAGGCCCTGCAGTTGGTTTGGGAAACAAATGCTTTATGAAAAAAGAACACTTATTAATGATTTATTGGAATAGGAAGCTTGAGCAGTATCGGGACTCGTATCGGAATCGTTGAGATTTTGGGTATAGTCCCATCACTAATAATTTTCCTCCCTTTATCCCCCTCCCTCCCTCTCTCCTCCTCCTCCTCCTCCCTCTCCTCTTCACTCCCTCCCTTCTTTTTCTTCCCATGCCTCCCCTCACCTTCTCCTACTCCTCCCCTCGTCTTCACTTCTCTCTTTTTCCATCAATAAAATCTATAGAACTTTCACATTGCCATGTTTCTGATTGTATGACAAAATTACCAGTAGAAAAATAATCAAATAAGCCACATTTTTCCAATACTGCAGTAATGAAAATCTATCAATGTGTGGAAACGAATAACATCTTCTAGTTTATGATATACTATCAGGGAATGAAATTGTCATGATGTTATACAATCATGATCCTTTTGTGATATTGTAAACAGCACTATGGACTCGAGACTTTTATACGTCAACAAAGAGAATATTCCCAAACAATTTTAATATCATGACTAGCTCATTATCACTAATCAGACGGAAACCCACCCCCTCTAAGAAAAAACGTAGTTCATTGTTCCATTGATATTCATGAAAAATAAAAAAGAATGAATAAAAAAGATAGATGTACTCGTATAAAAATGTATATTTCGTAATGGTTTGTCACGTGATGATCCCATGTCCCCAGTGACAACATACAGACAGACAGTCAGACTGACAAATAGACATGCAAGCAGCCACTCCCCCCCCCCTTCCGACTCCCCCCAGCCCCAAAACCCTCCCATCTCCACCACCACCACCACGCTGTCAAAGAAAAACAATTGAATATTATTAATTTTTTGTAAGAATTTTTTTTGTTGTTTCTTTATTTCATACTTCGAACAATGCCAATGCAATGAATGAATGAGAGCAAATGATGCAAGCAGAACAACATCTATGAAGTTTGCTACAGTTTTAAAAGTTAACTCGTAGAATTCTTAACCTTGTTCATTAACGGATTCAACCCCCTGAAATGAATAAAATTGCCCAACATTAACCAGAATAACATATTCAAATCATGACGAAGCAGCGCGGGGAAGCCCATGCATCTACATCACGATAATAAATGTTGTCTTTCGTTTCATAAGAGTTCGTTCAACAGAAGTGTTTGTTAAATACCCTGAACGAAATATTTTGAGAACATAGACAACATATAATAAGGCGACGATAATAATTATTGTCTTTCGTTTCGAAGACTCAATCGGAAGCGGCGTTTGTTGAATGTCGTGAACGAAATGCTTTGAAAACAAAGAAAACACATACTAGGGTGCTTGAACAGTGCTAGTGCCACCGGACAGAGGTGCCACTCGGATGTGTAGCAGTCAGGTGCCACCTCTCCCTCTCCCTCTCCCTCTCCCTCTCCCTCTCCTTCTCCTTCTCCCTCTCCCTCTCCCTCTCCCTCCCTCTCCCTCTCCCCCTCCCTCTCCCTCCCTCTCCCTCCCTCTCCCTCTCCCTCCCTCTCCCCCTCTCTCTCTCTCTATCTATCTATCTATCTATCTATCTATCTATCTATCTTATTTATCTATCTATCTATCTATCTGTCTGTCTATCTGTCTGCCTGCCTATATCTTATCCTTTCTCACTTTTCATTCCACTTTTACTGTTCTTCTTCTCTTTTGTTTCTTCCATTTCCTGATCCTTTCCCAATACCCTTAATTCTCTTTTCATTATTTTTCTTCGTCTTCTTCCCCACCCTCTTTTATTGTCCCTCTCCTTCTCTTCTTTCTATATCACCACCTCATTACCTTCACCTTTCCTCTCTCCTTTTCTTCCTCCTCCTCCTCCTCCTCCTCCCCCTCCTCCTCCTCCTCCTTCTCCTCATCTTCCTCTTATCTCCTACTGTTCGTCATTCTCATGTTTTGTCCTCTCATCCTCATCCTCATCTTTATACTTCTTCCGCTACTACTACTGATACTACTTCTACCTTCATAATAATTAATACGACCTCCATAGTTGTGGAAATGTGTGGTGAAATCATACAGGTTCTGTCTTCCACAGAACTACCACTACTACTAGAACTATTCCACCTCTTGCCCTCCTTCTCCCCCTCCTCCTTCTTCTCCTTCTCTTCCTCCTCCTCCTCTTCCTCTTCCCCCTCTTCATCCTCCTCCCCTTCTCTTTTTCCTCTCCTCCTCCTCCTCTTTCTTCTTCTCCCTCTCCTCCTTTTTCCCCTTCCCCTCCTCTTCCTCCCCTTCCTCCTCTTCCTCCTTCTCCTCATCCTCTTCCTCCCCTTCCTCTCCTCCTCCTCCTCTTCCTTCTTCTACCTCTCCTACTTCCCCTTCCCCTCCTCTTATTCTTCCTCCTCCTCCTCCTCCTCCTCCTCCTCGTCTTCTTCTTCTTCTTCTTCTTCCTCCTCCTTCTCTTCCTCCTCCGCCTCTTCCACTCCCTCCTCTCCTCCTCCTTCTCTTTTTTCTTCCTCTTCCTTCCTCTCCTCCTCCTCCTCCTTCTCCTCCTTCTCCTCCTCCTTTTCCCCTCTTCTTTCTCCTCTTCCCCTCCTCTTCCTCCTCCTTTTCTTCCTCCTCCCTAACCCTCCATCTTTACACCCGAGAGTCAAGGTTTGAACAAGACCATAAATTAGCAACCTGGCTGGCGAAGCAACCGGTCCTCCCCCACCCCCACCCCCTCTCCTCCTCCCTCCCCCTTTACCCCTCTCCCTCCCCCTCCCCTCCCCTCTTCCCCTCCCCCTCCTCCGTCCTCCTCAACTCTCTTCATCTTCAACTTTTCTCTCATTCTGTTTCTCACTTCTCTTCTTCCTCCTCTTCCTCTCTTCTTCTTCCTACTACTCTTCTTTTTTCGTTATTTTTTTTTTCTCTGAAGCGAGTCAAAAAGGCAATGGTGATGATGGTAATGGTGTTGGTGATGGTGATGGTGATGGTGATGGTGATGGTGATGGTGATGGTGATGGTGATGGTGATGGTGATGGTGATGGTGTGGTGTGGTGTGATGGTAATGGTGATGGTGGTGGTGGTGTGGTGGCGTTGGTGATGGTGATGGTGATGGTGATGGTGATGGTGATGGTGATGGTGATGGTGATGGTGATGGTGATGGTGATGGTGATGGTGATGGTGATGGTGATGGTGATGGTGATGGTGATGATTATAATTATAATTATGATGATGATGATGATGATGATGATGATGATGATGATGATGATGATGATGATGATGATGATGATGATGATGATGATGATGATGATGATGATGATGATGATGATGATGATGATGATGATGATTATGATGATGATGATGATGATGATGATGATGATGATGATGATGATGATGATGATGATGATGATGATGATGATGATGACGACGACGACGACGACGATGACGACGACGACGATGACGAAGACGACGACGACGACGACGATGATGATTAGTAGTAGTAGTAGTAGTAGTAGTAGTAGTAGTAGTAGTAGTAGTAGTAGTAGTAGTAGTAGTAGTAGTAGTAGTAGTAGTAGTAGTAGTAGTACCAACATGCAAGCACACACACACACACACACACACTCGGTGGCGCAGTTGGTAGAACGATGAACTACTAGCATGGTGGTGCGCGTAGTGCTTGGTTCGAATCCTGCCCAGGGCCGAAATTATTTCGGTACAACTGTGCTTCGGGTCGTTACTCTGACTCTTGTGGGCGGGGAGTTGGGTGTGTGTGTGTGTGTAAGGTCATAGCATTACCCATAGATCGGACCTACGAGCTCTGAGCTCTCTTCCAGGAGGGAAATAGCTGTCGATCACGAGTTCAACACGTGATCCAAAGACCAAGTGAATACACACATATACACACACGACACTACACGACTGCCACTACGACGGTCCGGGTTCGAATCCTGCCCAGGGCTGAAATGATTTCAGTATCGCTGCGCTTCGAGTCGCTACTCCAACTCTCGTGGGCGGGGAGTTGGATGTGTGTGTGCGTGTAAGGTCACAGTATTACCCATAGATCGATCATACGAGCTCTGAGCTCTCCTCCGGGAGGGAAACATCTGTCGATCACGAGTCCAACACGTGATCCAAAGACCAAGGTGAATCACGCATACACACAAACACACACACACACACACATATATATATATATATGTGTGTGTGTGTGTGTGTGTGTGTGTGTGTGTGTGTGTGTGTGTGTGTGTGTGTGTGTGTGTGTGTGTGTGTGTGTGTGTGTGTGTGTAGGCACACACAAAACGTATGCATGTAGACAAGGTAATGTTTCCAGTAATGCTACTCTTTGCATAATCCTGTCGACATTACCTTTGTATAACTTCCAGTTACGTTTCTATTTCTTAATTATATATAAATGTTTAGCTTCAATTCTACATCTCATTTCCCTAGAAATACCAATAATCATTTTCATGCTCCTCGTCATCATTACCAGTCTCTCTTTATCAAAATTAAGATAAATCATTTGAATTTTATATTCCTGGTCTCATTTTAGTCATTTCTGACTTTATGATGAAATCAGAACCTAACAACTATAATAAAAATTATAAGAATATAAAATGTTTCACTAGACCGCATGTACATTAGTCCTTATTATCACGGGAAGTATTTTTTTAAGAAATTGAAAATTCACAACGAATGTTAAAATGTCTTTCTTGTTCCTCTTCACTAAATCTGAGAATTTCGTATTTACAATAATCCCAAAGTAGAAATAAACTATAATTAATTTATTTTCATTTATATATATATATATATATATATATATATATATATATATATATATATATGTATATATTTCAATTATTTGTGAACTTTTATAATTTTATAAATCTTCATAACTTGTGAATAAAGTGGTACGCTATCAATAGAATATTATATATAATGATTACAAGGTAAAAACAAAAGAAAATTAAAAAGTTGAAAGAACATAAAAAAATAAACACAAAATAAAAAATAAAAGATAATAAATATTTTTATCAACTAAGTTATTATAATAATTCTTATCCCGGAAATAACCTTTTTTATTCAATATTACCGTCCGTCATTCACCAGAATAAAAGCTATCTAGGTTAACTCCCCTCTGGCCTCCCGAGACCTACAGGCATCGAGCACTGACGAAAAAACAAGCACCGCGATGGACAATTTCTAAATTACAAATGACAAAAAAATAAATAA
>NC_134782.1:75366828-75369328 GCF_046742065.1 Oratosquilla oratoria | reverse complement strand
ATTAAACATTTCATATTAGGCTATGATATGAGGAGCGACAACACTAACCACATTACAACCCTCATCATGCGCAGGCTTGAACACATACAAAGAACATGTGCCTCATACAGTGTCTCATACACTAAGGTGCCAACCTCCCACTGACACCAAACTCCTTGACAACACTCTCCTGACACCTTTTCCAAGGGCATCCCTGCCCTTCCCACAACACTGCCACCATTACCAGAGATACCCCGCTGCCTTCTGCCAACGCTGACAACGCCATAGTGTTGTTTATCTTGAATATTATATCAGACCGCAGACAACTCCACCCGTTCACCTTTTACGTCCGTGCTGAGGTATCACACACACATATACACAGGCGAAGAGATAAGTGTAGGGACTTGTGTACAAACACGTACATGAAGTTTCTAGCGTGTACACAAGCGCGCGCGCGTTCATACGCACATCTACACACAAAGGTACATGTACTGTACATGTACACATACACACACGAGTAAATATATGTTCATATACACACCACAAATGCATATGTAAACAATCATGTACACAAACACAAACACACACACATAAACATACATGCATACATACATACATACATACATACATACATACATATATACATACATTCATACATACATGCGTACAAACATATACGCACACACACACACACACACACACACACACACACACACACACACACACACACGCATACACACATAGATCGAGCTATATACGAGTTCTAAGCTCTCATCCGGGAAGGTAATAGCTGTCGATCACGAGGCCAACACGTGAACCAAACTGTGGTGAACCGCACACATAGCATGATCACTGGAGAGTAAGAGACAGGACCACGAGTGTTGCTAGTTTCCTTGTATATTACAATTAGTTAAATAATTTCGCGCACAGTGACTTTTTCAGTCCTGAATGGTTTTGCTTTGGCTAATGTCAAATTATTTTATTCAGTTCAAAAGGAACCTCACGATAAAGATAAAAGAGATTTTATACAAAACTTCAGTTGAAATAAGTGACATAAAAATTAAAACATTATTTACAAACTTCTTATAAAACCAAAGAGGAAGCTCAAGTTATCAGACCATTGGTTTTATATTAAAAAAATAGTTTCAAAAGTTAATTAAAAATTAATAGCTATCTATCTATATACCAATGGCTTTTTTCTCGTTACCAAGGAAGTAGCTAAGTCAAAAGTTATATACCTACACCCACCCGTTTACACATATACATGTGATATATAGTATATGATATAGAATATAATATAAATACATATACCTACGAAAAATCAAGAATAACAAAAAAGAAAAATATAGAGATAAAACAAAATGAAAAGTGCAGCAACCAAACACCAACTGTACCTGTATCCCAACCTCACCAAGGATCTCCCTACACAACCAAAAATTAGATAAGTAAAGAAATAGATAAATGATAAATAAAAATCGCTTCCACCTTGGCTCTTCCATCCTATCCCAAAAGACATAACACCTCTCTCCCCCCTCAAAAAAGTAATTGATAAATAAGTAAATAAATATAATAGATAAAAAAGTAGATAAAAATCTCCTCAACCTTGGCTCTTCCCTGGTATCCCAGAAGACATGGCAACCGAGCCACGTCACACCCGAAGTCGCCTACGAAGAACAACCCAGAAGTCGAGTCGGGCGGACGAGGCCGAGGCTCTTGGTAAATGGAGCATGACGGAGCTCCCAGAACACAGGTTCCTCCCGGAGAGTTGATCGTCGTTCTGGGTCATAAAGAGATACGGGTCCTGTCCGCCGCTGTCCGGGCATCGTGGCCCGGATATCACCGGCTATCCGTCACGTACCCGCAAGCTACCGTAACCGAAGAAGTTTATGTGCAAGACTTCTTCAGCTGCAGTGAAAGCGGTAAGTTCTTGTTGGTCGGTTGGGGCACACTATTGTCTCGTTCCTTCCGTACCGGGGAGTACGTTTCTTTTTATCCCTGTTGTCGGCGGGCGATTTTATTCACATCCGTATGATATCCCCCTCCCATCTCCCCCTCCTCTCCCCTTCCCTCCCCTTCTCCCAGGAATGAAGAAGAAAGTGAGGAGCATACGCCAGGAGGCGCGTAGCAGCGCCCAAAGCCATCACCTTTGATAGTCACTGCTGGGAATCAGAGGGGTATGCAGGATTCGAACCCAAGGCCATGGGATTTTAGGAAAAAGGAGAAACTCACTGGATCTGCAGTCACATCAACAATCGCATCCCACGAAGCTCCACGACCAGGAAGATCTCCCACTAGTTAATATCTATCAACGCCTAGTGAACCTCTCTATGCTTAGTCTATCTTTCCAGAATGAGGCCTCATAGCTAGACAGACGATCACTCCTGGAAGCATGATATTGGTCTGAAGTTGCGGTTTTCGTTCTCAAAGACCTGTCTGCTTAAAAGAATACGAAGAAATACCTGGTAATAGCTCTCTAGCCTGGGAACATAACATGGCGTCACACACACACACACACATACAC
>NC_134782.1:75354328-75356828 GCF_046742065.1 Oratosquilla oratoria | reverse complement strand
ACACTCTCCCTCGATTCTGAAAAGACTGAATATGAGGGCAAACCATCTTCACTCATCTTCACTCGCTTCACTAGAAATCGCTCCATGATGTACGATCATAGAAAGTTTGGCATGGACGACGTACCTAAGCTAGCTAACGAATCATTTTTTATTTTTGTATTTTTTATTCTCCCTCCAAAGATCCATACTTATGAACTAAATATATAATTATCAAATGTTCATATTTATACTTAAATTTATTTACTTTCAATTACTAACCAAACATTTGATTCTATTTTGTTTTCTCATAAATACGCGAACGAGGTTATAAATGGGATTTCTCAGTTTCCCTCCTAGGCCTCGAGCGAGTTTGCATATGTACAGTGTACGTATGCGTGCGGTGATGTGGTATTGGGTATGGTGCATTGTACATGTAGTCAGCGCGTTGATTGGGCAGCTAGCCGCATGCAACCAATGAACTTCCCTGCGTACAGGTACCATGCAATTCGCAACTAGCGACATTATGTAACACGATAATCGTGTAGAGTCTAGTCAACATGTACTTGTATACGCGCGCATGCAGCTGATACGAAGCTAGGCTAGGTAAGCCATTGAACTCTAGCAGCTATACCGCATACACATACGTACGTACATCAACAAATTAAAGTTGATTTATGCGTTGCGTTTATTATATCGATTAATAATGCAATGATTGATCACGGGTAAGTTGTGTTTGCTCTAATCCTTTCATCAATGGTGATGGGATTCAGGGATTGCCAAATGATGGATAATGCATGAAAAACGTTGAATCTTGCCGCGGGAGCGATTTTTTTGTGGGTGATCGCTCCCGCTATTGGATTTGCGAGAGCGACATTGGAACATTCCCGAGCGAAATCGCTCGTCGCTGCCGTGTATTTTTTTCGCTGATATATATATATATATATATATATATATATATATATATATATATGTGCAGAGTCCACTAGGAAAAGGAAAAACACACGGAGTCATATTTATACTCTGTATCTCCATTTTTTTTTTTTCATCTTTCTGTACTCCTTGATAATGGAATATATCACGAAAGCTCTCGGACTCCGTGTGTTTTTCCTCTTCCTAGTGGACTCTACATATTTGTGATTCACGTGTGCCTTGTGAAATTTGTGCATATTATATATATATATATATATATATATATATATATATATATATATATATATATGTATGTATGTATGTATGTGGGTCCCAGTGATTAGAGATACATTTTAAAAACCACAATGCACTATAATTCTAAGCCATCAACATCGGGAAACCCGATGGAGGCTAACATGCAGAAATTGAAATAAGGTACTGCCAAGGTCTCGAACCCGGCTAGCGCATGACAAGTGCTGTAGTGACTTACCGATTACGCTATCTCTTGATAGCTTCTCTAAACACCAGTACCTTAATAATGTAAACAGAAACTACACATCCACATTCTGGTGCTATCGTGGGATCCGAAGCAAGAACTACCATTCTTCCGAAGCAACAACTCTACGACAGCGGCTCCTTTTGAACATAGCCATCTCTCAACGCCCTACTTCTGTAGAACACATACGTTCATTTCTTGGTCTGTCAGGATTTTACAGACGTTACATTCAAGGTTAAGCTAGTAAAGCAGCACCATCAACTTCACTACTTAAGAAGAACACACCCTTCATTTGGACACCTGACCAAGAAAAAGCCTTTAATGACTTAAAGAAAGCCTTAACCATGGCACCTGTCCTTACCTTCCCTAACCACAAGCTTCTTTCACAATCTACACTGATGCGTCCTACACAGGACTTGGCGCGGTCCTCATGCAACAACACGGCACAAAACTCAGACCAATTGCCTATGCCAGTCGTATACTCAACAAACACGAGCGAAATTACTCAGTCATAGACATAGAAGCTCTAGTGGTTATATATGTTCTCAAGTATTTCAAAGAGAACATCCTTGGTTACGAAATACACATATATACAGACCATCAACCAATCTTACACATCTTCAAAGGAAAGAATCTTTCAGGAAAACTTACCGCTGGTTCCTTATCATACAAGAGTTCATGCCAACCTTTTATTTTGTTCAAGGGAAAGCGAACATAGCTGCAGACGCTCTCAGTCGTCATATTGCTATCATCAATCATAATCCTATTTCAGTAACTCTTACATAAGCGCGTGTAGCCGCAGCGCAGAGATCAGATCCTCTTTGGAAACATGTCATATACTTCCTCGAATCTGCATACACAACTGATACAGAAAACTTTCCTCCAGATCTCGACAATCATACGTTAGTTGATGACATTCTGTATCACAAAACAACACTAACGAACAAACATGAACCCAATAGATCAGTGTTTCAACTTGTAGTCCCTGCGGATCTCATTCCAGAAGTTTTACAGCTAATACACGATTCCCCCATTGCTGCACACCCTGGAAAGGAGAAATGCGTTACACAAACCAGATTGCGCTACTTCTGGTTAACCCTGAGGAAGGATATACAC
>NC_134782.1:75341828-75344328 GCF_046742065.1 Oratosquilla oratoria | reverse complement strand
TCCCTCCCTCCTCCTCCTCCTCCTCTTCCCTCATTGACGTATCTATGACGTAGCACTCCTGCCCTCCACGCTATCAACCCGCCATCTATCTTCACGGTTGTTTACTTTCAATGGCGAATTCTCTATCGATCCTCTTCACTTATTTGCCCACGCTTGTGGAGGGGGGGACTGCATATGGGGACCTTGTGGTACCGGAGGGGGGGGAGGGAAAGGGGGGAGGGGGAAGGGGAGGGGTGTGGCTGGGGCGTGCCGGCGGTTGAGTAGTCGGGCAGAATGGTGAGTGGTGGTTGCAGCTTGGGTGACTATGAGGTGGATGGTTGGATTCTTTGGGGTGAGGGTGAGGGTAAGGGTGAAGATGTGAGGGTGAGGCTCTGAGGATGTGAGGGGGTGAGGGTAACGGTGAGGGTGAAGGTAAGGGTGAGGATGTGAGGGTGAGGGTGAAGATGAGGACTAGGATGAGGGTGAGGATCGAGGTTAGGTTGAGGACGAGTGTGGAAACTAGGGTGAGGGTAAGGATGAGGGCGAGGGCGAGGATGAGGGTAAGGTTTAGGGTGAGGACGAGACGAACTTAAAGGTCAAGTTGAGGGTGAGGATGAGATGCCTGAACATTAAGGTAACATATTTGTTGGGAACAATGAGGAAGACATCCACCTTAGGGTGAGAATGATCGAGGGACATCTCCCTGTTAGGGTGACAGCAAATGGGAAGGTGACGGAGGGGAAGGAGGAGGGGAAGGAGGAGAGAGGGAGAGGAGGAGGGGGAGGAAGAGGGAAGGCGGAAGGTATGGAGGAGGGGGAGGAGGAGGAGGAGGAGAGGAGATACCAGAAAAGGTCAGACTACTGGAGAAATGCTACATGTAATTACCGGTAGGAAGGAAGGGTGACCGGTGGTACACCAGAAGGGAGACGGGGAGATGGTGGAGCGGGGCAGAGTACCGGAGAGCTACCGGTGAGTACCAGAAGGTACCAGGTACAAGGAGGGAAGTGCTGTTTGCAAACAAAAAAACGGGAGGGAGGCTTGGCGTCGTGAGGGGTCTGGTCCCCCACCCCCCCACCCCCGACGCCACCTGGGCCCCGCTGCTCCGTAGGGGAGCCGAGGAGGCGTTGCACAGCGGTGGTGGTGGATGGTGGTGGTTGGTTGTGATGGTGGTTGGTGGTGGTGATGGTGGTGACGGTGGTGATGGTGGTGGTGGTTGGTGGTGATAGTGGTGATGGCGATGATGGTGGCGGTGGTGGTTGGTGGTGCTGGTGATGATGGTGGTGGTGGTAGTGGTGGTGGTGGTGGTTGGTGGTGATAGTGATGATGGCGATGATGGTGGCGGTGGTGGTTGGTGGTGCTGGTGATGATAGTGGTGGTGGTAGTGGTGGTGGTGGTAGTGGTGGTGGTGGTTGTTGGTGGTAGTAATTCTGGTGGTTGATGCTGGTGATGGTGGTTGGTGGTGGTGGTGGTGGTGGTGGTGGTGGTGGTGGTGGTGGTGGTGGTGGTGGTGGTGGTGGTGGTGGTGGTGGTGGTGGTGGTGGTGGTGGTGGTGGTTGTGGTGGTTGATGGTGGAGGTGGTACTGGTGGTTTTGGTGGTGGTGATGGAGGTGGTAATGATGCTATAATAGTGATGTCTGTAACAAAATAATTGAATAATCACTTAACCCCATTTATCAACATATTCATTTCTCTTTTCCATACATATGTATATATATATATATATATATATATATATACATATGTATATATATACATATATATATATATATATATGTATATATATATATATATATATATATCTTTTTATATATATATATATATATATATATATATATATATATATATGAAAAATCCCCCTGTCGGAGAAAGTAAATGGATGAGGAATAGATTGACAGTATATTTTGACCACTCTCTGTGGTTCTCTTCAGCAGACCACAGAGAGTGGTCAAAATATATAGTCAATCCTATTCTTAATCTGTTTACTTTCTCTGACAGTGGGATTTTTTCATCTTACCTATGTGTCACCATATAGTCCCCCTCTGATATATATATAGCTTCATTTGAGAACAACATGAATATGAGTATGGGAATGTATAAATTAAATAATTTTGTAACATATAAAATTGTTGACAGTAGCCGAGTCAAAACGTCCGGCAGTGCTGAGAGAGTGAGGTCACTAATGGACCTGTCCTAATTCCCCCCTAATGTGCTTCTTTTGTATATATAATGTCTTTGCTACCTTACTCTGTACCTTTGAAAATGTCTTAAATAGACGAAAACGTTTGGTCACCTTTCATTTTATTTTCCAAGTGGTTTTATAACACACACACACACATACATATATATATATATATATATATATATATATATATATATTTATACATATAACATATATATATATGTATATATATACATATATATAGATATACATATATACGTATATATGTATATATATATATATATATATATATGTTGTGTGTGTGTGTGTGTGTGTGTGTGTGTGTGTGTGTGTGTGTGTGTG
>NC_134782.1:75326828-75329328 GCF_046742065.1 Oratosquilla oratoria | reverse complement strand
CCCTCATTTTCCTGCATCTCCTTCACCTTTTCGCCTTCCTTGTTCTTCTCTCTCCTCTTCCTCCTCCTCTCTCCTTATTCTCATTTCCTTATTATTCCTTTCCTCTCTCTTCGCCTCCTCCTTCTACTCCCTCTCTTCACTCTTTTCCTCTTCTTCTCCATCCTCCCCCTGTTTCTCCTCTTCCTCCCTGCTCTCATCCTCCTCCTCGCTCTCCTCTTAATTTTCCACCTCCTCCTCCTCCTCCTCCTCCTCCTTCTCCTCGCTCTTCTCCCTTTCCCTCTCCTCCCCCTTTCTTTCTCCTCGCCTCTCTCCCTCCTCCTCCTCCTCTTTTTCTTCTTCCTCCTCTTCTTCCTCCTCCATCCTCGCCCTTTGCTTTGCCAATACCCTTCCCTGTGGCACTCCTTTACGCATTCGCTTAGTTGTGGGTTCGAGTCCCGAACTCCTCTCCGATTCCCAGCCACAGTGACTCTTAGTTACCTGACCCCCCCCCCACCCAACAGTCAACCTAAAGCGCATCACAGGGCAATGGTAACAGCTTCGTCCACGGCTACTCAGCGCCTCCTGGCGTAGGCCCCTCACCTTCCTTTTTAGCTTCAGAAATGCGGTTCCTTACAATCCCCTCTCTCCCTTCTCGCAACTTTTTCGTTCCTTATTCTAGCTGCCGCTAGGCGATTTTATTCAGCTATGGAATGACCCTCCCCCCCTAGTAGGGAAGGGTTCAAACTATCTTGAGTCTTTCCTAACCCTTCTTCGCAAAGAGTCGGCTTCGTTGTTGTTGTTGTTGTTGTTGTGGTTTTTGTTTGTTGCTGTTGTCGTTGTTGTCGTCGTCGTCGTCTTCGTCGTCGTCGTCGTCGTTGATGTTGTTGTTGTTGTTGTTGTTGTTGTTGTTGTTGTTGTTGTTGTTGTTGTTGTTGTTGTTGTTGTTGTTGTTGTTGTTGTTGTTGGCTATATTTCACCAGCGCTTCTATCTTGATGGACAATCTCGCACCGCTGTGATGAGAGGAGGAAGACAAAGAAAAAGAGACGAAAGAGATGAAAAAGAGAAAGAACAAGATGAAGGGAAGAAAGAGGAAGAGAATGAGAAGGAGAAGAACAAGACATCAAGAGAATGAAAGGGCCAACAAAAGGGGGAAGAACAAAAGCAAGGAGAGACGAAATGAAAGGAGAAGGGTATAGATGGAGAGGGGAACAAAAGGGGAGGGGGGGGAATGCATAAGGACGTAGAATGGAATCCAAAACAAAAGAGAATCGCGTGGGCGAGTCGAAATGAACATGTTAGGTAGAAGGGTAGATACAGGGAATCAAAAGTTGCGGAGGTCAAAGATAAGAAACAGAAAATGATTACAAAGTATAAGGAGAAGAAGAAAGAGGAGGAGGAGGAGGAGGAGGAGGGGAGCTGAAATTGGTGGATAAAGAAAAGGAGTAGGAGGAGCAAGAGGAGCAAGAGGAGGAGGAAAAGGAGGAGAGGACCTCAGAAAAAAATAATAAAAGATGATTGGATACATAAATGAATAGATAAATGTTAGACGAGTACAGTCAGACATGCAGGCAACAGTCACTGCTGGGAATCGGAGGGAAGTGCGGGATTCGAACCCACAACTAAGAGAATACGAGACCAGCACGCTTCCGATTATGCCACCAACGCACAGACAGGACCTATGAGTAAACGGACAGAGCTGTCGACTCTGAACAAAGCATAAATGACAGGAGACAATAGACAGGGAGGAAGAACATAGAGGACAGGAAACAGGGAGACAGAAGATAATAGACATGAGATAGTGGACAGGAGACAGGGAGACATGAAAGAGAGAGACATCTGGAGAATAGACACAGTCAGGAGATAGTGGACAGGGAAAAGGAAGACAGAAGATAATGGACAGGAGACTGAAAGACGGGTGGTGGTGGACAGGAGACAGATACAGGTTTGTCTTTGCTGGCCAAGAGGACAAATATATATTATTTTTATTCTTGGTGTCGCCAGACGATTTTATTCATCACTGGGCAGAGAAGAGCTTAAGAAACAATGTTTTCATTTTCTTTTTGTTTCCCATTCCTACTAATTCTTCTCCAATTCATCTTCCTCCCTTTCCTAATACTTCTTCTTTTCTTACTCTGTTCCGCCTCCTCTTCCATATACTCCTCCTCTTCTTCATTTTATTCCTCGTTCTCTTTTTCTATTTATTCTTCTTCTCAATCTCCTCCTTCACCTACCCTTCCCCTCCTCCCCTCCTACTCCACCTCCTCCAGCTACTCTTTCCACCCCTTCTTAATCTACTTCTTCCTCCTCCCCCCCACTCTTCCCATCCTACTCTTACTCCTTTTCTTTTCCCCTCCTCCTCCTCTACTCTCCCTTCCCCTCTTCCTCCTCCACCTCACCCTCCTCCTCCTCCTTCTGTTCCTCCACAGTCTTTTCTGTCACTACCTAACTCCATTTTTGCCCTTCGGTAGTCATCGTCATCAACACCTTCTGTTAAATCCATCGCACCCGGACTCGAACCAG
>NC_134782.1:75319328-75324328 GCF_046742065.1 Oratosquilla oratoria | reverse complement strand
CTCTCTCTCTCTCTCTCTCTCTCTCTCTCTCTCTCTCTCTCTCCCTTTCTTTTCCTTTCTTTCCCTCTCTTTCCCTCTTTTTTCTCTCTCTTTCTCTCTTTCTTTTGTCATAGTCCTTGACTAGTTATTCATCAATGAAATCCACAGCCTTAAAGTATTCTTAAACGATCACGGGAGAGACTCATAGAAGACACCTCGTAGTGTTGTCTGTTCTGTATTGTGACTACACTTAAGACACATTGTGTATATACTACCATTTTACATATCAGCATACACCCAGGCCTAGGTGAACATAAAACTAGTTTCTACGATAATCATTCATAAAAATTCACAAATCCCATTCTAGCTAACGCAGGGTGATTGCAGCCTGGTCACTGTAGTGTTACCTCTGAGGACCGAATCACTTAGCATTCTTAGGCCCTGTTAACATTAGCACTTTGAACCGCCACGTTTTGAACCGCAACTGTTCAATTACAATGTAAGCCAATGGAGGCGCGTTCATATACAATCGCGCAGTTTTTCCTTGACTATCCGGTTCCGCCGTTGTTTCCGCGCGGTTCAAACCGTTAATGTGAACAGGGCCTTAATCCCACCCCCCCTTCCATTTTCTGTAAACTTCATTGAATCTCTCCTTCACTTCCCCGGCGCGATTTTTCCCCCAAGGACAGAAGCGCTAGATATCGTTGACGAAATACAATGTATTCAGTAGAGTCGAAGTTTAGGATAAATTACATAAGTGATATATATATGAGTCAGTTAAGTAGTCTATGCAATGTTCCTATTTCCTCTTTTGTCCTTCAATTTCAAGGAAATTTTAGAATCACACACATACACACACACACACACACACACACACACACACACATATATATATATATATATATATATATACATACATACATATATATATATAAATAAATATATACACATACATATCACACACACATACACACGCACACATATATATATTTATATATATATAACTATATATATATACACATATATATACATATATATATGTGTATATATATATACATATATATATATATATGTATATATATATATATATATATGTATATACGCACACACACACACACACACACACCCACGTATATATACATACATACAGACATATATATATATATATATATATATATATATATATATAGATATCTTTGTGTCATTTTGACAATTGGAAATAAACTCATCTGCTGGGATTCGAACCCCCGCCAGAGCTTTATATGAAGCATTCCGCTCTGGCGGAATATAAATATATATATATATATATATATATATATATATATATATATATATATATATAAAATGTATATGTGTGTGTGTGTATGTGAGTGCGTATACATTATATATATATGTATATATATATATATATATATATATATATGTATATATATGTATATATATATGCATATTTATATATATATATATGTATATGTATATGTATATGTATATGTATATGTATATATATATGTATATGTATATGTATATGTATATGTATCCGTATATGTATACATACATATGTTTTATGTCGGCAATAACCAGTGCTTCTATTCTTGGGGACACCATCGTATCAAGGAGTTGAGGTCATAGAGCTGATTAAGGAGAGATGAGGTAAATGAGGGTAGAAGAGGGAGGAACAGTAGAAAATAAGAGTAATTCTTTATAGAGAATTGCTTTTTTCATAAAATATGTGTGACTCAGGCCCGTGGAGGTATCCCTGGAATATTAATTGCACTAAAGGCTATCGAGTCAAAAGCCAAGACAGAGTTTTAATATATTCTATTTATATAAACAAGGCGATTATTTCTTTGTTGTTTTGAATTTTGAATTTTGAAATTTGAACCTTGAACTTTCAATTTTTTATTTTGTTTTTTATTTTTGAAATTTGAATTTTGAATGTGCAACTCACGAGATTTTATGAAGATAAATTTTTCTCAAAGAAGAGAAATTGGAAAATAATTTATAAAAATCTTATAAAAGTTGAGAAATGCAAACCAAAAACTAACTTATGTATGGAGAAAACGACACGCAACTAAAATGTAATTTGCAAAATGACTAGTAAATCTTTACACGTTAGGGACAGTATGGCACAGTACAGAGCCTGTATCAATCCGGAGCAGGATAGTCAGGTGGCCCTTCAGTGATCCTACAAATCTTGCATACAGGGAGGCAGTCAGGCACTACGAGGAACGGCCCTGAGTACTCTGTACCCTTGACTTCCGGTCGCCGATTGTCAGAGCAGACGCGACTTAACAAAATCTAACAAATTCAGTGCATAGGCTTACTTGGTTTGTTCTAACATAGTCAGCCCTTTAGTATTGTTTCGTGAGTTTATTTGTGTAGTCTACCTGCCGCTAAGTGATTTTATTCAGCAAGAACAGACACTATGAACTGTGTCGTTTTAGTAACTTCTTCATTCGTGACATTATATTTCTTCTTCTTCTTCTTCTTCTTCTTCTTCTTCTTCTTCTTCTTCTTCTTCTTCTTCTTCTTCTTCTTCTTCTTCTTCTTCTTCTTCTTTTTTCTTCTTTTTTCTTCTTCTTCTTCTTCGTCTCCTTCTCTCTTATAATTTTCTTTATCTATTTTTCATTTTATGTTTTTATCTTATTAATTTTCCTAGGGGTGACCGATTTTTATTCAGGATAAAAGTTGGGAGAATTACTTGAAATATTTTATTCCATATAACGCCAATGACAATTCCATTGCACCAAAAGACTGAAACACACCACCTGAATATTTTATCATCTTTGCGTTAATTTTCTTTTATTTCGTAATTTCACTGCATGGCATTCATAGTTATTTTGCATGACGCCCTTATTTCTAGTTTATGTCGTTCAGTATTTGGTACATGACATGCTTGTTTCTAGTGCACGGCGCTCATGTTAAGTGCATGACATCCAGATTTCTAGGATACGAGAATTAGGCCTAAGGATGACGTTTTCTGCATGACTTGAACGTTTCAGCGCATGACGGTTACGCTCTTCGTACATGACGTTTGTGTCTTAGTGCATGACGTATCACATTATTCTCTCTAGTGCATGAGGTTCAGGTGACTTGGAGCATAACGCTTTTTTCAGGCATTGCATACACTTTTATATTCCATGACGGTCATGTTTCAATGCATGATATTCGTATTTTTAGTTCATGATGTTCGTTTTACTACTGCATGATATTCGTGTTTTAGTGAATGGCGCTCATGTTTCAACACATAACGGTGATGATTTTACCACAGGACCTCATTTTTAGCACATGGCACGTGCATGAAGTTCAAATGTTAGTGTATGATATTCATGTTTTAGAGCATGATGTCCATGATTCAGTACATTCACTTTTGAGCACATGCATGATTTTAAGGTATGATATTCATGCTCATTATATTAGTGTCTTAATATATGATCTCAATGTTTTAGCGCACACATCATTTCGTGCATGACGTTGATATTTCAAAGCATGGCATATGTTTTCAGCGCATTACGCTCATGATTCTAATACATCAAGTTCATGATTTTAGTGCATGATGCTCACCATCTTAGTGCATGATACTCATCATCTTAGTGCATGATGCTCATCATTTTAGTGCATAACGCTCGTTTTAACCCATGGCGTAAATATCTAGTGCATGGCGTTTATGTTTTCAACACATAAATGAACTCAGCATTCGTTTATAAAATGCATAACATATGCGATTCTTGACTGCCATTGTCCTTAACCATTACTGATATTATGCAGTAATACATACAGTACATGGCAAAATGCATGAGAGGGCCGCAGAGCCACATGGACATAATAAAAAGATACACGGTGTGGCTGAAGCAGTCACCTTTGCCTTCGGTGTACGGACATGCAGAAGCCACCGATAGCCGTTAAGAATCGAATTTTAAGCCCTTTTCCTTCACGAGGTAATCAAAATCGAACATGCCAAAGTTGGAGATTTTTTTTTTTTTATGCTATGTACAGGGTGGGACAAAAATCTTGATCCACAAACAAACCCTAATTAATCAACCCAGAACAACACAAACACTGAAATGCTCAAGAATATTGTGTTCATCGTGTACAAAAGTGTTACGAAGCCATAAAACCCCCATTTTGAACAATGTTTCCTCCGTGGATACATACTCATGAACCATCCTGTATACTCGTACATGTATTACGTGACACTGCGGTGACAGACAGGCGATTCTGTTCAGAGGTTCAACACTTGCCTCGATGATTGACGCTTCCCCTGCACTACCTCTTCCTCCTCCTCCTCCTCCTCCTCCTCCTCCTCCTCCTCCTCCTCTTCTTCTTCCTCGTCCTCATCGCCTTTTCGTCGTCCTCCTCCTCATTTCCCTTTTGTCCTCCTCTTCCTCCTCTTCTTCCTCATCCTCATCTCCCTTTCGTCCTCCTCCTCCTCTTTCTCATCATCTTTACCCTCATCCTCACGTTCACCCTCCTCCTTCTCCTCCTCCTCCTCCTCCTCCTCATTCCCCTCTCGTCTTCCTCCTCCTCTTTCTCGTCATCTTTACCTTCGTCCTTACGTTCACATTCCTCCTTCTCCTTCATCTCTTCCTCTTTCTCTTTTCCTCCTTTTCCACCACCATTTACTCCTCCTTCACCTCCTCCTCTTTTTCTCCTTTTCCATCATTTTCTGTTCCTCCTTCTCTTCCTCCTCCTCCTCCTCCTCCTCACCCTCACTCTCATCCTCACGTTCATTTCTTTCCCTTCCTCCTCCTCTTTCTCAATCTCCTTTTTCATCATCACCTGCACCTTCCTTTTCATCTTTTCAAGTTCCTTTCCTATTCCTCTTTCTCTTTTTCTCCTCTTTCTTCACGACCTGCCCCTCCTCCTCCTCCTCTGACTCCCCTTTCTCCTCCTCTTTCTGCTTCTTCCTCGTAATTATCCGAATGAATCTTTTTTTATTCACAATTATGCAACTGCAGTCTGTTCACCCTCAATTACGCCCAAGTGCCTCCTGCCCCCCCTCCCACACACACACCCACAGC
>NC_134782.1:75314328-75316828 GCF_046742065.1 Oratosquilla oratoria | reverse complement strand
ATAATAATAATAACAATAATAATAATAATAATGATAATAATAATGATAATAATAACAACAACAACAATAACAATAACAATAACGATGGCAATAGCAATAACAATAACAATAACAATAATAGTAATAATAATAACAATAACAATAACAATAACAATAACGATAACAATAGCAATAACAATAGCAATAACAATAATAATAATAATAGTAATGATAATAATAATAATAATAATAATAATGATAATAATAATAATAATAATAATAATAATAATAATAATAATAATAATAATGATAATAATAATAATAATAATAACAATAATAATAATAACAATAATAATAATGATAATAATAAAGAAAATCCCCCGACTTCACCCGATGCAGATCTACGAAGAAATTCCTGCAGCGCCTGTTTCCCTTTCGCACGACAGAGCAGGAAGGCGAGAGGAGAAGGAGGGGCTTCGACAGCCACCCCTCCCCCTCTCCCCTCCCCCTCCATCAGCCCCCGACGAGTTTGACGGAGCCCCACCGCCGCGACCCGGCGAAGCGACCGCGCCTAGGATCGGAGCGGACCCCGCGAGAACGTCAAAAGCACAACCATCACGCACGCAAAACGCGTCAGGTGCGCATGCGTGCGAAGAGAGTGAGGGGAGAAAGGGGAGAAAATGGGAAGGAGGACACGCTAGAACCCTCATAACGACTGTGGGAGGTCGAGGTGTGAGGCCAATTCGGTGGTACAAGGGGGCGGGCGGTGCGCGCGCGCATCAGCGGTAGCAACCCACCCGCACCGCGGAGACCAGGAACCAACCGCGGTTCCCGCCATGCTGTGTCAGCCGTCCCGAATCTCGTAACGGCAGTGGCCTCACCTCAAGAGAATAAAATCGCCTGAGTCAGTCACGATAAAGTATTCTAAGCATTCCACTAGAGCGAACAGGTTAGAAATGAATTGTAAAAAAAAAAATCTTTTAAAAATTAGAATGTCTATATGAGTGATGATAACCTAAATGTTGATAAAAGATATCTGATTACGATTCTTCTTGTCACCTTTTGCCTGCTATCTGTTTCAATACTCATCCTAGCTGCCGTCAATTGAATTTACTGATTTCGGTGGCACCCATTTCACCAATTTTATGATCTGTGTATACTGTACAGGCTGTTGATCATCCATTGATCGCTGGCTGATGGCTGGTTGATCGCTCGTTGATCACTAATTGACCACCCGTTGATTATTCGTTGATCGCTAGCTGACTACTTGTTGATCACTCGTTGATCACTCTATCGCTAGCTGATCGTTTGTTGATCGCTCGTTGACTTCCCGTTGATCAGTCGTTGATCACTCTATCACACGTTGATCGCCCGTTGACTATCCGTTGATCACCCAATGATGACATGTTGATCGCTCATTGACTACCCATTGATCACTCGTTGATCACTCTAACCCGTTGATCGCTTGTTCACTGCTTGTTGATCGTTCGTTGATCACCCAATGATCACCCGTTGATCGTTCGTTGATCACCCAATGTTCATCCGTTGATCGCTCATTGACTAACCGTTGATCACTCGTTGATCACTCTAACAAGTTGATCGCTTGTTGATCGCTCGTTGACTACCCATTGATCACTCTAACCCGTTGATCGCTTGTTGATCGCTCGTTGATCACCCAATGATCACCCGTTGATCACTCGTTGATCACTAATTGATCACTACTATCGGATTCCTATCTATCCGTTGATTGCTTCGACAAGATAAGCGCCGGGGTCCGGGGGCGCCATAAACCTTGATGTGGACGAGTACGATAAGACAGCACTGAGGCGGCGCAGCGAGACGCGGCGAGGCGCCCTGTAATCATCGCGGCGACCAAGACGCTCGCGACGGAAACGTAGACGAAAATTGAAAAATATCGATACATTTTGTCGCGCCTGAAGCCATAAACAAAAAGGTAGATATGTTACAGCGATTACCCCTGTTATCTGTCATATATCTAACCCCTTTCATTTACATATTCCCTGTCTATATCTACCCTCTTTCATTTACCTACCCCCTTTATAAATCTACCCTCTCTCATTCATCTACCTACCCCCTGTTATAAATATACTCCCTCCATCTATCTACTCCATGTTATAAATGTACCGCCTCTTTCGTCTACCTACCCCATGTTATAAACCTACCCCATTTGTCTACCTATCCCCTGTATAAATCAAGCCCTCCTTCATCTACCCACCTACCCGTTATAAATCTAACCTTCATCTACCTACCCCCTGTTGTAAACCTACTCATTCATCAACCTACAGGTACAGCGTATTACAGATGTAGTGCTCAACATTTTTTCAAGTACAATACATTTGTGATATATACCTTACTACCTCAGTGTAAAAGACAAAAAGATATATTATAATCTAGAAGATAAAATGAGAACTAATACAATATTGTGGACACATCAACACACACACACACTTATATATATATATATATATATATATATATATATATTATATATTATATATGT
>NC_134782.1:75306828-75309328 GCF_046742065.1 Oratosquilla oratoria | reverse complement strand
TGGGGTAAAATGGACGTTACAAAAGAGAGGAATGTCTGTTGAGGAAGGATGGGAGAGGACAGAAGATAGGGGTGAATGGAGAAGGGTTGTGTATGGATGATGCTGTGATACATAAGGGGGAGTGGGTGGGGGATGGGGGGTGAGGAAGTATGTATGAGAAATAATTTGACGCAGCCTGAGGGGATTTCTCAACATCTCCTTTTCTGCATGAGGGGACGGAGAGGGAAGATCACCGATTTAATGAAGCTGCCTTGCTGTGGATGTACTGTGTCTTGCGACACTGCTTCTGACCCAGGGCAGTGGCCAGGATGCAGGGATGACCCGTTATCCAGGAGGTGCCAGGATGAGAGAGAGGGAGAAGGGTGGAGGGAAGTGGAATATGTAGGGGATGGAATGGGTGGGAGTGGTTTCTATGCCTTTTTCTTTTTGGCTATCCCCTGTGTAAGGTATATGTATGTATGTATGTACATTTATATATGTATTCATTGTATCTATCTCACGCAAGTAAATATACATTACGTACATACACATATATACAGACACACACACACACACAGAAACACAAAGACACACACACACGAGGAATAACTACATTTGATAAAGTTTTTTTGCTTCACTGTTATAGTTCTAATATTCTTTTCAATTTATTTATATATATTTGTATGTATATATATATATATATATATATTATATATTATATATATGTATTATATATATTATATATATATCATATATATATATACATATGTATATATATATATATATATATATATATATATATATTAACCAATAAATACATACATATCTGTTTAATTACCAAATAGCAATACATCATTTATGCATACGAAAAAAAATTGACAACATTTTTGTTTGGTTTTTTATTCTAAAGAAAATAACCTAATTATGAACTAAATACAACACAGGAAAATATATGACGTACTCGAAAAAAATATTAATATTGTGTGAACTGAACGTGGTTAAAACATGTTGCTTGTGACTGCACATAAAACGATGCGGGGTGTAGGGGGCCATGAGGACTTCATAGAAAGAGAAAAGAAGGCGGTATAAATAATAACAAAACAAAATATGGGAACAACTCGCATAGACGGTCCTTGGACGATGCTTATATCTACATCTGGATCCAGTGAGCTCTCCACATTAATTAAAATTTCGCCAGATAACTTAAAGTACTACCCAGCAACGCCATTGTTTGTATACATAACTTCACTCTTATATGGGACAAACAAATGTCGTTGGTTATGTTGCAGAACCCACCCCTGTTTCTTTGCTTTTTAATCCTCTTCAATAACCAGCTCGTTTTGATAATCATTTATTATTCCTCATAGTTTAGGATCATTAAATTTTAGTATATCCTTAACCATATACATATGTATATACATATATATATATATATATATATATATATACATATATATATATGTATGTATATATATATATATATGCATATATATATATGTATGTATATATATATATATATGCATATATATATATATAAATATACTCATATGTATATGTGTGTAAATATATGTATATATATATATATATACATATATATGTATATATATATATTATATATATATATATATATGCATATATACTTTTGATTAAGAATATTTTGTCCATTTTTGACTGACCATGCCTATCTTAGATATTTGATTTTTTTAGATTAGGTATTTGATAATCATAATCCCTTCAGTATCTTATCACAAAACCTACACATAATCTCAAGTTGTTCTTGTCCCTGAATTGTGTAGAAATATATCTAAAAAATAAACGATTGTCAAAATATGGCCTATACATAAATCGATAAGAAATAAACATACAAAAAAACAAATAGTGTATGGGTAAAAAATCTTAAATATTTGTTCATAAATGAAGGAACGAAAAAATGATATCTATAGTGTTTGTTTCAGGAAATCTGAAATTGTGAAAGAGTTACTTTATATATGTTCTACAGAATTACTTGAAACGGTAGTAAGTTGACCTTTCTCGGCTATATTTCTTTTTTTCTGTTTTTTTATCCAGCGGGTCCCCTAACTATTCCAAGCCCCATTCTCAAGTCTGATCTCTTAAATGAATGAAATCACCAGACACTAAACAAAACAAAGTCTTAAAAGTACGTCAATGTGTGTGTGGGGGGGGGTGGGTGGAGGGAAGGAGCCTCAGCGTGCAGTGCCTCTTATCCAAACTCGTTCGCTGTCTCACAGACTCGACCCACTGAACTTTCAACTCCAGGCGAGGGGGCGGGCGTCTTATATTCAATTCCCACCAAATCTCCAGCTTCTTGGCACCACCCGCAGACACAATACCTCCGCGTTTACGAGAACAAATTCTGTTGCATGACCTTTCTTCGCATTCATAAAAGAAAATATCCCGGAAAGCTGTGTATGTATATATATATATATATATATATATATATATATATATATATATATATATATATATATATATACATACATATATGTATATATATGCATTT
>NC_134782.1:75224328-75226828 GCF_046742065.1 Oratosquilla oratoria | reverse complement strand
ATATATGCATACATACACACACACATACATACGAGTACATACAGACAGACAGACATACATACATATGTTCTTACATCTGTACATACATACATACATGCATGCATACATAGATACATACATACATACATACATATATACATACATACACGCATACATACATACGAGTACATACAGACATACATACATACGTACGTACTTACATATGTACATGCATATATATGTATATGTACTTACATATGTACATGCATATGTACTTACATATATACATGCATATATACATACATACATACATTTATACATACATACATACATACATACATACATAAATACATACATACATACATATATCATACATACATACATACATACGTACATAAACACATACATACGAGTACATACAGACAGACATACATACAGAGTCAGACATTTGTTTACATACACTCTATACAGAGGCACACACACGTGCGTACACACACGCAAGTGCACACATACACATACACACACACACAAACACACACACACACATACACACACACACATATACACGCACACACATACACGCACATACATATTTGTATCTTTATCAAGGCAGCTGCCATGCGATTTTATTAAAGCAGTTACTTCTATTTAGATAAGGGAAGCCCATCTCCTCCTACCCCTCCCCTCTCCCCCCTCTCCATCTTACAAAATGGTAAGGTAATTTAATTCCTCAGACTATGATTATTTTGCTTAATAAATTTTCTTTCACCTGCGCCCACCTTTTTTTAATCACATTTTACTTAAATTTGCTCAATTCATTTGTAGCATTTCTTTTTCTTTGTCTCGTTCTTCTTATTCTTCTTTTTCTTAATGGTATCGCCACAATATATGGTGAGCCTTAATTGATATGAGTTTGTTTAACATTCTAACAAGATGATTAAAAAAAAACCACCGCTATCTCAGAAATAAATATGATATTACACATGTAATTAGCGCTGGAGACGACTAGTTATAACCAGAAACTAGTACAAAATAAAAAGAAACATAAATTAAGCAAAAGGAACATAGAACTACAAATGTGTCCACCGGTAGTCAAGGGTCGACTTTTTTTTCGAAACGTTCCATTGGCAATTCCTGTGAATATCATCACGAGCTGTTGCAGCAGCTGACTTTTTGAATGCCATTCACACTCAGAGCTCTAATCACCACTAAATGATCCAAAGGTCAGATCACTAAATCAACCCACAACTCGCGCGTTTGTATTTTGTTTTTCGATTTCCATTACTCAAGGATACTCATAATTAACTCGCACTATGCAATAGCGGTACGCTACTCACAGGACTGGGTAGTATATCATTAACTGTACATAAACGAGTATTGGCTCCATTTGATTAGTAAATCTGAACATTCCCAACCGCTTTGTCGACTGTAGAATACAAATAATGTCCTTTGAAGAACTACCTAGTAATAATCCTTTTTCAAAACAATCACAATAAATCCAATGCAATTGACATAATCTCGAAATATTCACTCTCTTTTGATAGATTCGATTAAATCTCACGAGATTTACTCTAAATCTTATCAAATTCAGATTAGATCTCACTGCAAAACACACAACAGTCGAGCCAAAGCAATACAAACTAGTGTAACTAGGATCAGTGATTGTGTGCAAGCGTGTGTGCGTGCGCGTGTGCGTGTGTGTGCGTGTGTGTGTGTGTGTGTGTGTGTGTGTGTGTGTGTGTGTGTGTGTGTGTGTGTGTGTGTGTGTGTGTGTGTGTGTGTGTGTGTGTGTGTGTGTGTGTGTGTGTGTGTGTGTGTGTGTGTGTGTGTGTGTGTGTGTGCGCGTGTGTGTGTGTGTGTGTGCGCGTGCGTGCGTGCTCGTGTGTGTGCGTTCGTGTGTGTACGTGAGTATACGTTGGTGTGGTGATCTTCTGGAGTGGGTGAATATGTGTTTGCGTACATGCGGATATGGGTGCAGTTGTAGAATTATGTGTAGCTGTGGTCCTATGAGCGTGTATGGGTGTGTG
Organism: Oratosquilla oratoria; assembly: GCF_046742065.1. Lineage (NCBI taxonomy): Eukaryota > Metazoa > Arthropoda > Malacostraca > Stomatopoda > Squillidae > Oratosquilla > Oratosquilla oratoria. The sequence goes on along the minus strand of NC_134782.1, from coordinate 75,224,822 downwards.
GGTGTAAGAGTGGGTGACGATATGGGTATGAGTATGGGTGTATGTAGGTGTAGGTATCATCATCGTCATCAACTGGGGGCATCATACGCCAGGAAGCACCTTGCTTCACTCACACGCCAGCGCCAGTCCCCTTCACGGTCTCTCCTCCGAGCAAACTCCCATGCAGACACCCTTCCATCCTTCCCACTCTTGACAGGTTCGATCAACTTGCCCCAGCATCCATCAGTTCTGTGAGCGGCTTCCCCTTCTTAGTCTCCTCCATCAAGGGTTGTCTCGTTGTGGAGAAGACAGGAACCCTGTGAGGAGAAGGATCAACATGAGGGAAACGTGCCACATGATGCCCATTTAGCCGGAGTTGACGTTATTAACGAGTTTTGCTGATGGTAACTGGCCCAGACTGAGTCTCACAATACAGTCTATAGTTTGGTTCGCCATGATTCTCCGAAGGCACTTAATACCAAAGACATCGAGATGCCTCTTCCAGTCAGTATTCG
>NC_134782.1:75199328-75219328 GCF_046742065.1 Oratosquilla oratoria | reverse complement strand
ACCTTGGTCTTTGGATCACGTGCTGGACTCGTGATCGACAGCTATTTCCCTCCCGGAAGAGAGCTCAGAGCTCGTATGACCGATCTATGTTGCACACACACACACACACACACACACAACTCCTCGCCCACGAGAGTCGGATTAACGACCCGAAGCGCAGCGATACCGAAATAATTTCAGCCCTGGGCAGGATTCGAACCAGGTGCTGACGCACCTCCGTGCTGACAGTCCAGTACTCTATCAACCGCGCCACCGAGTCGTGTGTGTGTGTGTGTGTGTGTGTGTGTGTGTGTGTGTGTGTGTGTGTGTGTGTGTGTGTGTGTGTGTGTGTGTGTGTGTGTGTGTGTGTGTGTGTGTGTGTGTGTGTAAGTGTGTGTGTGTATGTATGTATATAAATACCCATGAATACGTATACACACAGAGAAAAGTAAAATTAAACATACAATACATATGCACACACACATAAATATATATGTACATCCATATATACACATATATACATACACAGAAAATATACACGCACACATACACACAAACACATACAGAATACAAATGCGGACACTTCAAAGCACGCAGGACGCCCAGAAGATCTGAAAAATTTACATTTCATATTATTTCGTTTGAAATGAACATTTTGACTGAAAATTGATCGGCATCTTCTACCATGAAACAAAGTTTCTGAACGTAAACTTATGTTTCTCAGCTTTACGTATTATATATGTAAAATACATGACACAACAGCGCGTTGAACTAGATTAGACACAATCGAGCGAACAAAAATAAATGGAAGTGTTTGTTCACATCAAAGTGCCAACCACATAGTTTTTATCGGTACTTTACATTTAAGTGATCATTTGTCACTTCCGTGTCACTCCCAAACTTGAGAAAGCAAAATTGTTTACTATACTTTCCATTACAAAAGAAATTATCTGTGTGTGCGCGCGCGTGTGATTCACCATGGTCTTGGATCACGTGTTGGACTCGTGATCGACAGCTATTATCTTCCCGGATGAGAGCTTAGAGCTCGTATGACCAGTCTATGGGTAATACTGTGACCTTACACGCTCACACACCCAACTCCCTGCCCACGAGACTTGGAGTAACACCCCACAGCGAAGCGATACTGAAATCATTTCAGCCCTGGGCGGGAGTCGAACCCGGACTGCCGTAGTGGCGGGCGAGAACTCTAACCACAGTGCCACGAGGTGTGTGTGTGTGTGTGTGTGTGTGTGTGTGTGTGTGTGTGTGTGTGTGTGTGTGTGTGTGTGTGTGTGTGTGTGTGTGTGTGTGTGTGGGTGTGGGTGTGGGTGTGTGTATGTGTGTGTGTGTGTGTGTGTGTGTGTGTGTGTGTGTGTGTGTGTGTGTGTGTGTGTGTGTGTGTGTGTGTGTGTGTGTGTGTGTGTGTGTGTGTGTGTGTGTGTGTGCGTGTGTGTGTGTGATTCACCATGGCCTTGGATCACGTGTTGGACTCGTGATCGACAGTTATTAACCACCCGGATGAGAGCTCAGAGCTCGTATGACCGATCTATGGGTAATACTGTGACCTTACACGCACACGTACCCCCAACTCCCCGCCCACGAGAGTTGGAGTAACAACCCGCAGTATGTGTGTGTGTGTGTGTGTGTGTGTGTGTGTGTGTGTGTGTGTGTGTGTGTGTGTGTGTGTGTGTGTGTGTGTGTGTGTGTGTGTGTGTGTGTGTGTGTGTGTGTGTGTGTGTGTGTGTGTGTGTGTGTGTGTATGTGTGTGTGTGTGTGTGTGTGTGTGTGTGTGTGTGTGTGTGTGTGTGTGTGTGTGTGTGTGTGTGTGTGTGTGTGTGTGTGTGTGTGTGTGTGTGTGTGTGTGTGCGCGCGTATAAGTATCCATGTGGAACTCTCTTATGAGCATAGAAATGGCATTATGTCATAAATGTAGACTAAGCGTCGTATTCCATAAAAGCACACAGAAGCTTCTGGGTCACCAATCAGACCAACCTACGTTTTCTACAAATAAAACTACAATAAAGACGAAATTCGTATATTTCCATCACATAAGCAGTCACTTCATAACCAGCCATACCAGCGATTTACATTTGTTGTGTTTCCCGTTGTAGTAAGGACACAGTGTTTCCAACAGCGCGTTCCAGGTTTTTACATGTCCATTTGTGGACAATGGTGAGGACACGACTACGGAAGGGACTAAAGAACAATGGGCTAAACGAGGGGCTGGTAGGGTGTGTGTGGGCGCGCAGAAGGAGGCGCCGAAGATGGGTATGGAAAGGGGACGAATAGGGTGGGAGGGAGATGGCCGGGGGGGGGGGGTGGAATAGGTTGGTGGTGGTCGCTTAACACATTGCCTGGCATGTCCGCCCCGGTCAACACGTGGCCGCCTTTGTCCAAGGCGGATCGGTTGCAGATTTATGAAGGCGATGTTCTCCTGTGGTTTATGTATTGTGTCTTGGTTAATTTATGCCCAGGATAGGGGGTGGGTAGAGAAAAGGGGCGGGAGGGGAAGGTTACGTTATGCCCAACAGTGCAATATGTCGCTTTTACAGCTTATGTCTTGAAGGATGACTTTTCATCGCCAGAACATAACTTCCTGTTCATATATTAATATTAATATCTATGTGATTTATCAATGTCTTGGACCACGTCCTGGACGCATGATCGGCAGCTCTGACCCTGCTTAATAAGAGCTCATACTTCGTATATTGTGTTTATAATTGTGTGTGTGTGTGTGTGTGTGTGTGCGTGTGTGCGTGAGTGTGTGCGTTTGTGTGTGTGTACGTGTGTGTGTGTGTGTGTGTGTGTGTGTGTGTGTGTGTGTGTGTGTGTGTGTGTGTGTGTGTGTGTGTGTGTGTGTGTGTGTGTGTGTGTGTGTGTGTGTGTGTGTGTGTGTGTGTGTGTGTGTGTGTGTGTGTGTGTGTGTGTGTGTGTGTGTGTGATTCATCACCATTCACTATGGTCTTTGGATCACGTGTTGGACTCGTGATTGGCAGCTATTTCCCTCCTGGAAGAGAGCTCATAACTCATATATGACCGATCAATGGATAATGATGTGACCTTACACGCACGCACACACCCAACTCCCCACCCACGAGAGTTGGAGTAACATCCCGCAGCGCAGTGAAACTGAAATTATTTCGGCCCTGGGTGGGATTCGAACCTGGACCTCCGTAGAGGCAGCCGGGAACTCTACCAACTGCGCCACGCACACATCCACCCAACTCCCCGCCCACGAGAGTTGGAGTAACAACCCGCAGCGCAATGTTGCTGAAAATATTTCAGCCTTGGGCGGGATTCCAACCCGGACCGCCGTAGTCGTAGTGGCAACCGGGAACTCTACCAATCGCGCCACGAGTATGTGTGTGTGTGTGTGTGTGTGTGTGTGTGTGTGTGTGTGTGTGTGTGTGTGTGTGTGTGTGTGTGTGTGTGTGTGTGTGTGTGTGTGTGTGTGTGTGTGTGTGTGTGTGTGTGTGTGTGTGTGTATTACTTTGGACTAGGTAACGTAGGAAGAGAGTGATGCGCAGTTTCGTTGTGTACTTTATTCTAGTGCAAGTACGAGTGTCAGAGGCAGACCTGGCGTGGTCCCCAAGTAGGAGAACATCCGCGAAGGCATAGTGACGCATAACAAGTTGGGTATAGGGAAGAACTAACTGACTGGCCTGTCCGCTCGGGGCAGGCAGTATATATACGTGGAACTGACCCAATGCCATGACCACACGCGACCTAAGTGCGGTGACCCTTTCTCGCCTGTCAATACCAGCGTCAGATCCTGTACACTCCAACTCCAAATTCATACAATTTGTACCGATGCTAGAATGTTTGTGGGTACATGTACACCACATGTGTATATGTGTGTGTGTGTGTGTATGTGTGTGTGTGTGTGTGTGTGTGTGTGTGTGTGTGTGTGTGTGTGTGTGTGTGTGTGTGTGTGTGTGTGTGTGTGTGTGTGTGTGTGTGTGTGTGTGTGTGTGTGTGTGTGTGTGTGTGTGTGTGTGTGTGTGTGTGTGTGTGTGTGTGTGTAAGTGTGTGTGTGTGTGTGTGTGTGTGTGTGTGTGTGTGTGTGTGTGTGTGTGTGTGTGTGTGTGTGTGTGTGTGTGTGTGTGTGTGTGTGTGTGTGTGTGTGTGTGTGTGTGTGTGTGTGATATTTATTTTAGTTTCCTCAACCCAACTCCTCTTTCTCAAGACTTTACTTCCCTATATTCTCAGAAATTGTGTGTGTGTGTGAGAGTGCGCGTCTATACTTGTGAGTGTGTGTGCATTTGCATATATTTGAGTGCGTCTACATATATATATGTATATGTATATATATATATATATATATATATATATATTTACAAAGGATTACAAAGGCAAAGCATGCCGACAGGAGACCTTTTGATCCATATCTAGGTCGGATGCCAAAAAAAAAAAAGAAAAAAAAAAAAAAGAAAAAAAAATCATATTAATAATAAATTAAAACTATAACAATGTAAATAACAATTAAAATACATAAATAAATGCATTGGTATAGTTGAATAACAAACAAACAGGTAAATAGTAAATGATAATAAATTGACATATAACTAATAATAAATGAAAATCAGACAGACAAATGATAACAAAACAAAAACAAATAATATAACATAAATTATAATCATTACAGCATCTTACTTAGGTATTTATCTAAATGATTCTTAAAGCTTCGAACTGAACTACATTGCACTACCTGTGCAGGAAGTTTATTCCATTCATTAACTACACGGTTGGCAAAGTTGTTTCTACCTACTTCCAAATTGAATCTATTTCCGGACAGTTTGAGACCATTGTTTCTTGTCTGATTCTCATTCAATGTGAAAATTTTGTCACTTTTGATGTTGTCAATTCCCTTTAAAATCTTAAAGACCTGTATCAAGTCACCTCTGAGTCTACGCTTTTTTAGGGAAAACAGATTCATGTGCTTAAGTCGATTTTCATATGATTTATTTTTGATATTTGGAATCAGTTTTGTGGCTCGCCGTTGTACTTTTTCCAGTCTGTCAATGTCTTTAATGAGATTCGGTGACCATACGGAAACAGCATATTCCAAATGTGGACGAACTAACGATTTATATAGCTTGTTAATGAGTGATGGACTTTTGAAATCAAAAGATCGCGCAATCAATCCCAGAATCTTATTTGCTTTCTCAGAGGCTGAAATACACTGCTTGGATGATTTGAGGTCGTTACTGATAATTACGCCGAGATCTTTTTCACTATCCACTTTTGTTAACGAATTTCCAAATAACTTGTAATCGTACTTGCTGTTATTTTTACCTATGTGCATTACCTTGCATTTACTTGTGTTAAATTTCATTAGCCACTTTTCAGACCATTGCTGTAATTTATCTAAATCTTCTTGAATATCTAATTGGTTTGAGTGATCATTTGCCACTCCGCACAGTTTTGTATCATCAGCAAATTTGGAAACAGTAGATTTTAGTCCATGGTCTATATCATTTATATATACTATGAATAGAAGTGGCCCAAGAACGGAACCCTGAGGAACTCCACTTGCAACACTTTTCCATCCAGAAGTTTTTCCATTTAAAACAACTCTCTGTTTTCGACCTTTCAACCAATTACTAGTCCAACCTAATAGGCTACCACTTATTCCATGCAAAGCTAATTTAGTAAGTAGTCTTTCGTGTGGGACGGTATCAAAAGCTTTTGCAAAGTCTAGATATATTAAATCTATATTGTTTCTTTTGTCATAATTCGAGACAACTGTGTTGTAGAATTCGAGTAAGTTAGTCACGCAAGAACGTTTCCGTCTGAAACCATGTTGGCTATCATTTATCAAACGGTTACTTTCTAAATGATATTCGATAGCATCTCTGATGATAGTTTCCATTATTTTTCCTACGATCGAAGTCAAACTAATAGGCCTATAGTTATTTGGTTTCTTTTTGTCACCTTATTTGAATTTGGAGTAACGTTAGCTAGCTTCCATTCTCTTGGGACATCTCCGGATATGATGGATTTCTTGAAAATAATTTCTAATGGAACAACAATCTCATTTTTCATTTCCTTTAAGATTCTTGGATGCCAACCGTCAGGCCCTGGTGTTTTATTAACTTTGAGTTTGTCTATACACCTTTTAATTGTTTCTTTTGTTATATTTACCGTAGTGAGTAAGTTTACCCCAGACTTTTCACAGGTTTCAGTTTGGAATTCACTTTGAGGTGTTTCGTTTACGAATACCGAGCTAAAATAATTGTTTAAGAGATTACACATTCCTTCATTTGAATATTCAAGTTGACCGTCAGCAGATAATAGTGGACCAATGTGATTGCTAACAACCTTTTTATCTCTAATGTAACTATAGAATTCTTTGGGATTCTCTTTGGATTTCTCAGCGATGTTCATTTCGTATTGTCGTTTTCTTTTTCTTATTGTCTTTTTTAAATCTCTCTGTATTGATACATAACTTTCATAGTCATTAGATGCACCCGAGCACTTATATTTCTTATAAGCCTGTCTCTTTTTAGCAATACTTTTTTCAGTTTCTTTGTCGAGCCACTTTGGGCGAGCCTGATTTGGGGGACGTCTGTCCTTAAAAGGAATGTAAGTTTGAATCATCTTAGTGAGCGTATTTTTAAATATTTCCCACATCTGATCTACAGGCCTTTCGTTTAATTTTTCCTCCCAATCTGTAAGCTGAAGCTCCTGACGTAGTTCTATGAACTGAGCTTTACTGAAATCGGGTATTTTAGAAGCACAAGTATCTATTCTAAAATTGTTTAGGAGTTTGAATCTGACTAAGTTGTGATCGCTATTTGCAACAGATTCACCGACTTCTACATCAGTTGCCATGCTTTCGCGGCTAGTGATCAATAAATCGAGTAAGTTTCCATATCTTGTGGGCTCTTTTACATGCTGAATTAAGTAATTGTCACCAAGAAAATCAATCAAGCGACTACCTATATGGCCATGTTCTAGGGTCATCCAATCAATGTCAGTAAAATTGAAATCACCCATTATCAATAAATCCCGGTTGCAGAAACTAGACAGTTCTTGAAATAACAGTTTGTCGTCTGCTAATGATAATGTCTTTGGCCTATATATTACATCTATATTCATTTTTTGTCCATTTGTTTGGGTTAACTCAACCCACAAACTGTCATATGCATCCTGTTTCACTTTCTCTAAAACACAAGCATGAACATTGTTTTTAACGTACAATAGAACACCCCCACCTTTCTTGTGGTTTCTATCCTGATGAAAGTGTTTAAATCCCGCAATATTAAATTCAGCTTCGAACTCTGTACCATTTAACCATGTCTCAGTTATTCCTATCATATCGAGATTTTCGCTTTTGACATACGCGAATAACAGTTTGTCGTCTGCTAATGATAATGTCCTTTGATATATATATCAAGGACTACTATTACACAGGACGTGCGCACCCAGATCCCTGGGTCCGCTAGCGGAGGCCATTGCTTTCTTTGTAACCTAACATTTTATATTGGACAAATATATCAAAACTAGAAACCTAACATTGTATATAGGACAAATATATCAACTATTGACTTATTCAATGCAGTATAAGTTAATATAAACTTTTATAGTGAAATAAGAAACAATTTTTAAGGCACTGTTATGCTTTGAAATGCCAATTTTGGCCGGACTTAACAGGTATTATTGTATGAGGTTAGTGGACACCATGGTTGGCGATTTTTTTTTTTTTTTTTTTTTTTAATCGATTTTTTTTATTTAAATTAGATTTATTTAATTAAAATAAAAAAAATTATACATACATACATATACCAAGGCTTTTTACCCCTTACAAGGTAGGTAGCCAAAAAGGAAAAGGCATAAAATCATTCCCACCCATTCCATCCCTGAATACACTCCACACCCCTCCACCCTCCCTCTCATCTTAGCACCTCCTGGATGACGGGTCATCCCTGCACATTGTCCACTGCCCTGGGTCAGAAGCAGTGTCGCAAGACACAGCACATTCACAGCAAGGCCGCTTCATTAAATCGGCGACCCCCCCTCTCCGTCCCCCCATGTATAAAGGAGAAGACGGGGAGAAATCCCTTCGGGCTGCGTCAAATTTTGCTCACACATACTACCTCACCCCCCATCCCCCCACCCATTCCATCTCATGCATCACAACATCATCCATATACAACCATTCTCCATTCACCCCTATCTTCTGTCCTCTCCCGTCCTTCCTCAACAGACATTCCCCTCTTCCCCAAAGCCCCCTTCACCCCATCCATACACCTCATCCTAGGACGTCCCCTCATGTTCACTCCCTCCACATCTGCCTTCCAAACCTCTTTTACTAGTCTTTCTTCACTCATTCTTTCTTTTTTTATAAATTTTAAATATTGTGGGATTGCTATCTGATATGCAATCTGATTGCTAAAGGACATTTTTAGCATATCAATATAAGGAGCAGTGTTATATAGACTTGCCACAAGTATACAAGGGACGGTATAAGCCGTATGTGAGGACGGTATGCTCAGGTTCACTCGAATCCTTCGAGAGTTTTCTCATCTTGGTGACATTTGCTGCATTGTCTGTCACAACACTTCCAATGTGACAACCAAAATCTTGTTCAGCCTTCTTGATCGAATTTTGTACAAGTTGTAGAAGATATTCAGCAGTGTGAGGTTTCCCTGATGTGTCTATTGTGTCAACTAAATAAATCTGACCAGTGGATGTTGTTAGAGTGACACATATTTTGGGCTCATTATGGATGTTAGACCACCCATCAATTGAAAGACATACAGTTTCATTATTCAGGTCATCTGCACACTTTTTATATTCCTTTTCATACACAAGCTCCAAGTACTTATCAGCAATATCTTTTCTGGATGGAGGAATATAACCTGGCCTCAGGTTCTGAACCATCTTGAGAAACTGAGGATGCTGAACAAGACGAAATGGTGAATTTGTAGCAAATATAATTCTTGCAACTTCTTTGTCGAGATTTTCCTTTTGAGAGGCTGAAGTTTTTATGATAAATCTGTCCAGAGATGTTGACGACTTTCTTTTAGATGAAAATGATTTAGCAGAAGTGGCGCCTGTGGAGGAGTCTGATAGTGACCTTTTTAATGGTGGAGTCAGGTTTGCAGATAATTCAAGTGGAGCCGATGATGAAGGGATTGAAGCTGTTGATACAGATCCTGAAATGGAAACAGAAAATTTTAGCATATTGCATAATTCATAAATGAATAAATAAATGAATGAATGAATACATTGTGATTTAGGCTACTTTTGAGTACAGTAGTATTTTTTTTTTAGATAATGATCATATTCACACAAGCCACTCAATTAAAGTTGAGTGGATACAGTATATTATAGTGATATAGTTATTACCCAAATTTAGAAGTAATGAAGTTGAAGTATCATCTCTTTAGGCCTTCACATTTTTATTGCACATGCTCTCCCTTGTTCACCAAATTTATATAGTTGCGTATGAAAAGGGAGAAATGCACACAATATAAGTAAAATTATTTACCTGGGTCATCAATTTCGTCTTCTGTATGCTGTGGCTGACCTTGGCATTTATCTCTGTGAGATTTTAATCTTGACACAATACCCTGTAGTTCCTGGCTGCAGTCTTTGCATTTAGCTCGGTACCCTTTGCCAGAGGTTGTTGGTAGTTTTTCAAAATAATTCCAGACAGGATAATTTTTTTCTGCCTGAAGGAACCACTCTGCCAGGTCCAAAAGACATCCTTCCTGGTTGATTCCAAAGCAGCAACTGACTCGGTGAGAAGCTGCTTACCTAGAACAAGTTTCAACAAGAATCTTGTTGAAACTTGTTGTGGGCTGCACAGTGATATATACTACATGTAGGCTTATACCGTTCTTTGTATACTTGTGCCAAGTCTGTATAACACTGCTCCTTATACTGATATTCTAAAAATGTCATTTAGCAATCAGATCGCATATCAGATAGCAATCCCACAATATTTAAAATCTATAAAAAAAAATATATATATTTAAATTAAATAAATCTGATTTCAATTTTAAAAAAATATATTTTTTTTATATATTTTTAAAAAGATAAAAAAAAAATCGCCAACCCTGGTGTCCACTAACTTCATACCTGTTAAGTCAAGCTAAAATTGGCATTTCAAAGCATAACAGTGCCTCAAAAATAGTTTCTTATTTCACTATAAAAGTCTATATTAACTTGTATTGCATTGAATAAGTCAATAGTTGATATATTTATTCTATATACAATGTTAGATTTCTAGTTTTGATATATTTGTCCAATATAAAATGTTAGGTTACAAAGAAAGCAATGGCCTCCGCTAGCGGACCCAGGGATCTGGGTGCGCACGTCCTGTGTAATAGTAGTCCTTAATATATGTATATAAACATGTATATACATATACAATTATATATAGATAAATATATATATATACATATATACATATATACCCTCACGCTTACATCCCCACACACGTGCATTCATACACACACACTCGTATGTACTCTTTTCCTCTTCATAAATACCAGGTTCGGCCCTGTGGTCACTGTGCTTGCGTATCTATACTGCGAAAGAACGTACCCCCCCTCCCTCTCCCCATTCCCCCTCCACCTTCTCCCTCTCCCCCTCCACCATCCCCACCACCCCCATCCCCCGTCCCCCGGACATCCAAGTTCCGTTTCCCCGGACGTAAAGAAAGCCGCAGACTATTTATTTTTCCGTCCACCAGCCGGACCCGTAGCGCCTGACAGCAGCGCCCCGTCATTCTTCAGGACTCGCTCATTTGCGGCCAGCCGAGTAGAGGCGGAGCTTAGGACAAAAAACAAAAACAAAAATGAAATAGAGTAGAAATAGTAAAAAAAGAATCGTGAATGAATATACCAATAAATGACTGAATGAACTGATAGATAAACAATTAAATGTAATAGATAGATCGATAATAAATGAAAAGATAAATGAAATAAACACACAGATAAACAAACAAGTAAATCAATAGAAAAGTAAATAAATAGATATATAAACAGCGAGAAAATGAAATGTTGATATACATAGTATGTGTATATATGGATATATATATATATATATATATATATATATATATATATATATATATATATACTGTATATATAGTATAATAAAGTAGTAGCCTCTGTCTGTCTGTCTGTCTGATTGTTTATTTGTTTGTTTGTATGTACACGAAGTCCTAGGGTTTTAGAGATAGATCCCCATAACCATATATTCTGATACCCTATCACTCCAGGTACTTAGATAACTATATTTCATTTCGAAAAAAAATATTTTGGTTAGGGTTAAGGGTTAAAGTTAGGAGGTTTATGTAGTATCCCCTGAAGTCGCGTAGTATTTTTTGTGACTTAAGAATTAATATGATTAAACAAACCATTGTATGTGTCCATAGATATTATTTACATTTGTGAAATTAATGTTGCCACAAACCATGATAGCTTTTGTAAGAAGAAAGCATGTTTATGAAAAATGGTTGTATGATTTTACCAAATGTTAAAATATTGCTTATTTTCATTTAATTTTTGAGCAGACGGAAATAGTTCATTCACAAACTCCTACGTTTTAGCAAATGAACCCCTATAACTATATATATTCTGATGATAAATAAACTAATTACATTTCTTCACCTTTCAGCTGTAGACATTTATTATCAATCCACACACACACACGCACACAAAAGAATGTGTACACATTATATTTGTGTTTGTGTATGCATGCATTTTCAAACTAGGGTTTCCCAACTTCGGGAGGGGGGAGCACACCTGGGAGGGAGAGTATTTAAAGCTATATTTGATTTAAAAAAATATATTTTGGTTAGGGTTAAGGGTTAAAGTTAGGTGGTTTATGGTGAGGGAACACGCCACTACTGTAGTCCCCGCTTAAGTTATTATTTTTTGTAACAAATTAATCAATATAATTAAACAAACCATTGTATGTGTTTATAAATATTATTTATATTTGTGAAATTAATGTTGCCACAAACCATGATAGCTTTTGTAAGAAAAAATAATTAAAATGTAAAATGATTGTACAATTTTACCAAACGTTGAAATATTGCTTATTTTCATTTAATTGTAGTGCGGCGGAAATATGTATATATATATATATATATATATATATATATATATATATATATATATATATATATATATATATATATATATATGCTCCCAGGTAGAGTTTTCACTGTCAGTGTGTTCGGCCTCTTCCTCCATTCTCTTCTATCTTGTAAGACTACCTGCTCTCTTAGCCCATCCAGTGGTGGTAGGCGGTGTCTCGCCATCACTAATTAACAAGCTATATAAATCGTTAATTCGTTCACATTTGGAATATGCTAGATATGGACAAAAGGTCACCGAATCTCATTAAAGACATTGACAGATTGGAAAAAGAACAGCGACGAGCCACAAAACTGATTTCAAATATAAAAAATAAATCATACGAAAATTTACTAAGATATATGAATAAAAAAAAGCGTAGACTCAGAGGTGACTTGATACAGGTCTTTAAGATTCTAAAGGGAATTGACAACATCAAAAGTGACAAATTTTCACACTGAATGAGAATCCGACAAGAAACAATGGTCTCAAACTGTCAGGAAATAGATTTAGTTTGGAAATGGGTAGAAACAACTTCGCCAACCGTGTAGTTAGTGAATGGAATAAACTTCCTGCAGAGGCAGTGCAATGTAGTTCAGTTCGAAGCTTTAAGAATCATTTAGATAAACACTTAAGCAAGATGCTGTAATGACCATCATTTATTTTATATTATTTCTTTATCTATTTTGTTATAATTTGTCCGTTTGTTTATTACTATGTGCTTGATTCTCATTTATTATTAGTTATATATCAATTTATTATTTTTTACTATTTACCTGTTTGTTTATTATTTAACTATACCTATGCTTTTATTTATGTATTTTGTTTATTATTTATATTATTATAGTTTTTATTTATTCATTTATTTATCATTATAATTTTTTTTCGCATCCGACCTAGATATGGACCAAAAGGTCTCCTGTCGGCACGCTCCACCTTTGTAATCCTTTATAATCTCTGCAACTGAATCCTTCCATCTTTTCCGTAGTCTTCCCTGTGGTCTTGTGTCATTCGGTCTCCAGTTCCATCTTCTTTTAGCTATTCTTTCACGATTCATTCTTTCAAGGTGTCCCAGCCACCTCAGTTGTGCTGCGTCTATTTTATTTAAAATTGGAGACTCCTATTTCTTTTTTAATATTCTCATTTCTGATTTTATCTCTTCTTGTCTTGCCATCAATTGTTCTTAGGGTTATCATTTCTGATGCCTGCACTCTACTTGTCTTTTGTAGTTATCGTCCATGTCTCACAACTATACGTCATGATAGGTGTTAGCGAACTCTCAAAGATTATCCTCTTTACCTTTTATGGAATGTACTGATCCCGTAAAAGTGGTCTCAATGCTTGAAGTGCTCTGTCGTAGTTCCCTATTCTCTCTGTTATGTTGGCACTATTTCCTCCTTGTCTTGAGTAATGGCATCCTAGCTACTTAACAGATTCCACATTTATTATTCCCTTCCCCTGTACTGCGACGTTTAGAGGTTCTTCATTGTTTCTCGATATTACTATAATTTCGGTTTTGTCTGTATTTAATTTTAGTCTTTTATTTAGAAGGGATTAATTCCAATATATAAACGATCGCCCTAGATCCTATCTGTTATTATACCACATTGCGATATCATCTGCGTAGATCATCATGTTTCCTTCTCCCTCTAAAATGTTGTTTCTGTTGAAATGTTTGGTCATTCCATCCATGTATGCGATGAACAGGAGAGGTGATAATATACTCCCCTGTTTTACGCCTGACTGCACAGTAAACCATTTTTCATTTTCAAATTTCGTTCTCACGTTGCATTTACAGGGCTCATACAGGCTCTTAACAGCTTCCATCAATTTCCCTTGCATGTCACATTCCTCCTCTAGATATTTCCAAATTCTTGCCCGTGGAACAGAGTCAAATGCCTTTCTCAGGCCACTGAATGCTGCATATATCGGTTTATTAAAGTTCTAGAATTTTTCTACGACCATTTTTAGTGCAAAAATTAAGTCTACTGTACTTCTATCTTTACGGTAACCATGTTGTTCTTCGCCTAACTGAGGTTCAATGATGGCCCTCAACCTCTTTTCCAAAAATCTTTCATAAATATTTTTGTGGCATGATTTATTAGTGAAATTCCTTTATAATTCTGGCATTCCCCACTTCCTCTTTTTTCCTTATATATTGGGACAATGGTGGTCTTGCCCCTTTGCTCTAGCACTTTTCCTTCATTCCATATATTGTTTAGAATTAACAGGAGTTCTCTTTTTAGATCTGACCCTCCTTCCTTTATCAACCCTGCTGTCATACCGTCCGGGCCTGGTGATTTCCCATTTCTCATTTTTCTCAATGCTTCTTCTAATTCTGTTTCTGAAAGTTCGTCGTGTCCATAGTTCTCAATGTTATCATTCTCGTTATGTTCTCTTGATAATAATGGTTCTTCCTGCTCTTTTTGTTCGATGTTTAAAATGTCTTTGAAGAATTCTGTCCATCTTGCATTGATGGATTCCGGAGTTGTTAGAGTTTCTCCTTCACTATTCTTTATATGTATCGGGGTCCATGTTTTAGGTTTTCTGTATGCTTTTGTCAATATATGTGTTTTCTTTTTATTTCTTCGAAGCTCGTCTTCCAATTCCTCTCCTCTCTGTTGCCACCATATCTTCTTAGAGTTAATCTTCTCTCTGTTTACTGCTTTTTATTCTTCTACGTATTCCATTCGTGATTCTGGAGTTCTCCTCTTCAGCCACTTACGCAGTTTCCTATTTTTGTCCTTCACTAAATTTTTCAATTCTTTTGTCCACCATGGCGATCTTTTCTTTCCAGATCCACCCACACATCTTGTCCCTAAGCTGCTTTCTGCTATTTCTTTTATGTCGTTCCATATGTCTGTAACCTGGTCTTCTTTTATTTGTTGATCTCTTTGTTCTATTTTTCCTCTTATTTTCTCTTTGTATTCTTGGTTAAACAATGGATCTTTAAGATTTTATATTTTAATGACTCTCCATTTTGATATTTTAGTTCGTTTTACTTTTTGTGTTTGTAAGTCTGCTACAGGTAATCTGTGCTCTGAATCAAGAATATCTCCAAGCAACACTTTTACGTCTTTTGCAATTCTCTTATCTGATGATATTATATAATCTATTACAGATTTTTGTTCAAATTGATTTGTTATGCTATTCCATCTGTATCTGGTAAATTTGTGTTCTGTGTTTAAAGAATCCATTCATAGTTTTTAGGTTGTTTCTTACACAGAAATCGATCAACATTTCTCCTTCTTCATTCAAGTGATCTTCACCAAATGATCCCAATATTCCGTCAATACCATTTCTATACAACTCTTGCATTAAAGTCTCCAATCAGTACGAGGTCTGTTAGAAAAGTATCCGACTTTTGGCGGGGAAAAAATTGCATACCTGGAGCGTTGGAAACCTAATCACCCTCAAAGTTGTCTCCTTGGGACTCCACACACTTCTCCCAGCGGTGCCATAATGTCCTCTTGAGTTTGGGGAAAAGCCAGAAGTGGCAGGGAGTCATATCAGGAGAGTAAGGAGCCTGTTGAACCACAGGAGTCTAGTTTTTCGTCAAAAAATGTCTGAATTAAGTTCGAGGAATGTGCTGGAGCATTGTTGTGATGAAGGTGCCAATTTCCTGTTGACCACAACTCCGGTCTCTTGCGCCGCACAGCTTCACGTAGGCGACGAAGGACATCCCTGTAGTACTCTTTGGTGATTGTTTGAACCTGTGGTGCGTACTCGTGGTGTACCACACCGCGTGAGTCAAAGAAAATAGTCAGCATCACTGCTGCGCACTTAGCGGGCCTTCTTTGGTCTTGGTGACGTGAAATGCTTCCACTGTGACGATTGGGATTTGGTTTCCGGGTCGTACCCGTACACCCAGGACTCATGAAGTCGGGGTCACTGTTTGTGGAGTCCAGCATGTCCTGTGAGACTTCAACACGAAGTTGCTTTTGCTCCGCCGTCAGCAGCTTCGGCACGAATTTCGCCGCCACTCTCTTCATGGCCAAATCTTCGGTCACAATGGAATGTGCCGAAAAAGTGCTGATGCCCACCTCTTCCGCAATTTCTCGGATAGTCACACGACGGTCCCGCATCACCACAGCGTTCACTTTGGCAATGACCTGGTCATTTCGGCATGTTGATGGCCGACCGGAGCGTGGCTCGCTCTCCACCGTTGTGCGGCCGTCTTTAAACCGGTTGCACCACTCCTTAATCTGTGTGATGCCCATAACATCGTCACCGAAAGTCGTCTGAATCTTCCGAATGGTTTCCACCTGGCTGTCGCCCAGTTTTTGGCAAAATTTGATGTAGTAGCGCTGCTCCAGTAATTCCGTCATTTTCCTTGCAATAAAAAACCGCCGAGGGCACTACATACTACCTCACGCAAATGCTGCTTGCCAGCAACTGACGCTATCGACAGGCGTACGCACGAATGTTCAAGGTCGGATCATGCAAGTGCGCTTGATTCAAATCCATCTGTTTTTCGCAAAAAATAAGAAAGTCGGATACTTTTCTAACAGATCTCGTATGTTTAACCAGCCCTCGACTTCATAAAAAATCTCCTCCAGCAATTTTTTTTTTTTTTTTTTTTTTTTTTTCGGGTCTTCCTTGTTGAGGGGCATAAACTTGTCCAAAGTTGTAAATCAAGTTACCAATTTTGATAGCACATTTAATCATCCTTTCGTTTACTGATTGTACCTCTTGGATATATGGTGACAGTCGCGGTCCTACAATCATCGCAACACCGTGCTGCCTTCTACCTTCTCTTGTTCCACTGTACATTAGTACATATCCATCTCTCACCTCCTTGCCCATCTCCACCCCTCTATGCCTTGTCTCTGCTAACCCCAGGATGTCTATATTCCTTTGTTCCATCGTATCAAGAATTCCTTCCTCTTTATTCCAGTAGGTAGCAATGTTTATTGTCCAACACCTAACTTTGGAGAATTTCTGAACATTAGTCCTAAAACGTTTCCATGGTCGTCGTCGCCGTCTGATCTGTCCTGTATCCGTGGCTGTTCCTTGAGAAATGTAAGCAAAGGTCGATCCACTATCGGCTTGCTAAGCCTGTCGTAGTTTCTTCACCACTGCCGTTAGTGTGACCCGGGGGGGGGGGGGGGCACTACGCGGAAGTGGCAGTCGGATTTTACCCCCATATACTGTATATATATATATATATATATATATATATATATATGTATATATAATATATATATATATATATATACATATATATATATATGTATATATATACACATATATATATACATATGCATATATATATATATGTATATATGTATATATGTATATATGTATATATGTATATATATATATATATATATATATATATATATATATATATATACATTGGTAGGAGGCCATGTTGTATACATGATTTCAAGAAGTCTACAGCGACAATAGCGTTGTTGAGTTTATATTAGAGCTTTAATTTCTCTCGTGCAACAAGTTTCTGTGTTGGTTCCAAATAGCTGAGAAGGTGTCCAAAAGACATTAGGTGCGGTTTCCCCGTACATTGGTCGAACACTGGGAGAGGTCATTTCCTGTAGCCGTGATCCGTAGCGCTGCGTACGTGGAAGTAACAACTTCCTTGTGGATTGTGGAAAGGGGTGTTATTGTTTGTGTTATGTGCGTCTACTGCTTGGGAGTGTGGTTGTGGGCATGAGTTGTATGTTAATGGAAGGTTTCTCGATGTATATGTTCACTGCTTCGGCCATCTTAAGGCGAAGGGGGTCGTGAGCTTTGTAGATTATTTTAGTGTTTTCGTTTAGTGTTTGTCTGGTGATGGTAGTTTTGTGTTCTTTTGTCATGTGTGTTTTGATGGCGCCATTCTAGAGGTAGTATGTGAGTCTTTTGGAGAGGGTCATAGAAGTCATGCCAATGTATGAGGAGGTGCGGTGCTGACAATCACCGACAGGGCAATCAAACTTATACACGACGTTGAGTTCTTGTAGATGAGGGTTGGGGGATTGGCTGTTGTTCTTCATAACCAGGGTGTGTGTTTTGGAGGTTTTGTAGTATACGATTAGGCGTATCTTAGTGTCTGGGTTGTTGGGTCGAATATTACGTGTGATAATATTTCGAAGTGTTCTTTCGTCTTCTTTGTAGCCGGTGTTCATATGTCCTTTGTAGTACAGGTCCAGTGTTGTTATATTGGTGTTTGTGGGTGTTGGTTGGGTGGTAAAGGAGTTCATTTTGTTTTTGATAATGGATTCGATGGAGTGCTGTGGATAGCCGTTGTTGACGAGTAGTGTTGTTATACGTTGGAGTTCGTTATTCGTAGTTTTCCATGTACTGCTGTGGGAGAAGGCTAGGTTCACTAGTGATCGGATGACGCTTTGTTTGTAGAAACCGAGGTTAGTGTCTTTGACGTAGACTTCAGTCGTGAATCGATCTGAAGCTGTGCCTACTAGTATATCTAAGAATGGGAGGGTGCCATCGTTGCGTTGGTGTTCATAGGTGTAATTGAGGGTTGAATGTTTCTTGTTTCAGTAACTCAACTCTCACACACGTGTGTGTGTGTGTGTGTGTGTGTGTGTGTGTGTGTGTGTGTGTGTGTGTGTGTGTGTGTGTGTGTGTGTGTGTGTGTGTGTGTGTGTGTGTGTGTGTGTGTGTGTGTGTGTGTGTGTGTGTGTGCGTGCGTGTGTGTGCGTGCGTGTGTGTGTGTGTGTGTGTGTGTGTGTGTTGTGTTGTGTGTGTGTGTGTGTGTGTGTGTGTGCGTGTGTGTGTTTGTGTGTTGTGGTGTGTGGTGTGTGCGTGCGTGTGTGTGCGTGCGTGCGTGTGTGTGTGTGTGTGTGTGTGTGTTGTGTGTGTGTGTGTGTTTGTGTGTGTGTGTGTGTGTGTGTGTGTATGTTTGTATTCATATATATATATATATATATATATATATATATATATATATATATGAAAAGGAAAAGGAGAAGGAGTTCAAGAAGCTGAAGGAGGAGTGGGAGGGAGTGAAGGATAGAGTAGAGCTAGGTGTGGAGGAGGAATGGGGATGGTTCAAGAAGGGAGTCACAAAGTGTGCAAGGATGGTGTGTGGAACAAGAACGACAGGAGGAAATAGAAGGAAGGGTAGTGAATGGTGGGATGAGGAAATGAAGAAGGTTGTAGAAGAGAAGAAGCTAGCTTTCACAGATTGGTTACAAAATAGGATGAGGGAGTCATATGAGAGGTACAAAGAAAAGAAAAGAGAAGTAAAGCAAAAGGTAAAGGAGGCAAAGAGGAGAGCAGATGTGAAGTGGGGTAAGAGTATGACAGAAAATTTTGAAAATAATAAAAAGATGTTTTGGAAAGAAATTAAGAGAGGAAAAGGAGGCGAATCAAGTAGAGAAGAAAAGGTAAAAGGTGCAGATGGAGAGATGATAATGGAAGAGAAGGCAGTAAAGGGAAGATGGGCAGAATATTTTAGGGAGTTGCTAAATGTGAACGAGGATAGGGAGGGAAAGATAGTTGCAGTGGGAAATGCTAAGAAAATGACCGTGATGAGTGAGGAAAATGGAGGAGAAATAAGGAAGGATGAAGTGAAGGCAGTTGTTAAGATGATGAAAGCAGGTAAGACACCTGGTCTGGATGGATGCCATGCAGAATGTCTAAAAAAAAAAAGGAGGTACAGTGATGGTGGACTGGCTGGTGAGGTTATTTAATGTTTGCTGGAGAGAGGGTAGAGTGCCGGAGGACTGGAGGAGTGCTTGTATAGTTCCACTTTACAAGGAAAAAGGGGACAAGTGTGAATGTAGTAGTTTCAGAGGGATTAGCTTGTTAAGTGTAGTTGGGAAGGCTTATGGGAGGATCTTGATTGAGAGGATTAGGAGAGGAACAGAGGGAGTAATTGGTGAGGAACAGTGTGGATTTAGGACGGGTAGAGGTTGTGTAGATCAGATCTTTGTGGTAAGACAGATATGTGAGAAAGCT
>NC_134782.1:75171828-75181828 GCF_046742065.1 Oratosquilla oratoria | reverse complement strand
TGTGTGTGTGTGTGTGTGTGTGTGTGTGTGTGTGTGTGTGTGTGTGTGTGTGTGTGTGTGTGTGTGTGTGTGTGTGTGTGTGTGTGTGTGTGTGTGTGTGTGTGTGTGTGTGTGTGTGTGTGTGTGTGTGTGTGTGTGTGTGTGTGTGTGTGTGTGTGTGTACGTATACCTGAATACAGTTTCAGTAAGACTATGATATCACTTGTTATTAATTATCTATGGAGGTGGAATTTTAAGTATTTGTGACATTTAGTAGTATTAGCCCATGGGAACTTCACAAGCATGTCATCGTACGTCTGGCAGTGTGTGTATACCATGTTATATGACATTATTGTTAAATGATTTTTAGATATCTATTTACTTATTCATTTATTTATTGACTTATTGATTTCTTTATTAACTCACTTGTTTATTTATTCATTCGTGTATATGATTATTTATTTGTTTATTTATTTGTTCGCTTATTTATTTATTTATTTATTCAATTATTTATTTATTTCTTATTTATTTTTTTTTTTTTTTTTTTTTTTTTTTTTTTTTTTTTTTTTTTTTTCTTATTTATTCATTTGTTCAAGATAGTTTGGTCCGTAATTTTTATCAATTTCTTGGTTTGGTATTCTGTGTGTCTATTAATTTTCTTAAAGATCTATTTTTGCTACTTTTTCATCATGTCCACGGGATCATGAATATATATTTAGCTAAATACAAGCTTAAATAGACACTATAATCACTAAACCATTACGTTCCTGATCCAGAATTTCTTGCAGATAGGACATTACGTTGTTGAGGGTGTGGATTCTGCCTTTAACTGACATTCAATCACCTGGCTAATACAGTGGTAGCGCGCTGGCCTCGTAATCACGGCGTCGGCAGATCGAGCCTCGCCCGCGCCCGTGAGTTTAAGCTGTTTACTGAGGAGGTTACTGCCGTGGATGGGCACCACGGTGGGGGATTGAGGTTGAGACTGATATCGCAACTGAAACCCGGCAACTTTATTTTAACTTTAATCTAAACCCCGCCCTCTTTTTTTTCATGACACTTGATTAGTTGAGTCGGAGTAGGTGGAGCTCATCTTGCATATCAGTTTCAGATAGACAGGAGAATCTATCCAATTAAGGGAAGCCCATTCGCGGGATGACCCTTCTTCAGTTAGCCTGCATTCAAACAGCCATGACATGCACTATCATGCATTTCATGCACAAGAACTATTGACAACCTAGAATTAGTTTCGTCATGCACAGGGATTATTAACAATCTGGAATTAATTTCGTCATACACATTGCCTAAGGACAGTCTAGAATTAATTTCGTCATGCAAAACAACTATTGATAATCTAGAATTAACTTCGTCATGCAGATTACCTATTGACAATTTGGAATTTTTCGCCCTGCAAAATAACTACTGACAATCTAGAATCAATTTCGTCATGCAGAATAGCTCTTTCTTGACAATACTACATTAAACTCGTCAATGGTGACCATGTTAGGCTGACACATAGTATTCTAGAAAAACACTAATAGAAATTTTGCTCAATACTGAGGTGGTTAGGGTTGCCGTTGCGAAGAATTCATGACATTATTTACAACAGACACTGATGACGTGATTTTCCCCTTAGCCGAAGCACAAAGTGAGACGCAGGCGACACAGGCAACGCAGCACAGAGCAAAGGGAGACTTCCTATTACTGAATTGAAGTCCAGTTTGAGCTCCTTTCTCACTTGAAATGCTAAGGTAGTACATCTAAAAACATTTCACGCGAGAGAGAAGTTCAAATTGTACTTCAGTTCAGCAACAGGAAGTATGTCTTGTGCTCTGTGCTGCATCGCCTGTGTCACCTGCATCTCAGTTTGCTTTTAGGCTTAAAGCTCACTGTCGTCACACGATTCTATTCAAGGGGAAGGAGAACCCTACCTCTGTCCCCTTCCGCCACTGAGCCCCCTAGAGTCTTTCCCCTTGCTTTCCCCCTCCTTCTCTTCCCTCTCTTTCCCCTCTCCGTGTTCCCACTCTTTCCCCTTTCAGCCGAAATCCTTCAAGTTCCTTTACCTTCCCCTCGCCGCTCCACTTCCAAGAGTCCTCAGACGCCCCCTCTTCTCGCCTGGGCCCCTTTGTACCTCTCTACCTCCCCTCCCTCCCTCCCTCCCTCCCTCCCCCTCCCTCCCTCCCCCTCCATCCCTCTCCCCCTCCCCCTCCCTCACTACCCCAACACTCACTTTTCTGGTCTTCTACTCCTCTCTTGCATCCCTTCCGGAGCCCTGCCCACTTTATTTTTGCCCCCTTTTTTGAGTGATGTTTCATTTCTTTGTTTTTCTGTCCCCCATTTTCTGTGAATACTACGTTTTCTTTGTGTGGCGCTTGCATTGTTTACATTTTGCAAGGTCATTCTTTTTTTTCATGTTATTCTCATCGCCTTGTGTGACTATGAAAGCAAACATATATGTGTTTGCGCGCCCCCACACGCACATAAACGCACACACACACACACACACACACACACACACACACACACACACACACACACACAAACACACACACACATACACACACACACACACACACACACACACACACACACACATGCTTATATACACGTGTTAAGTACAGTACATTTTCTTCTCTTTTCCTCGGTCTGTTCTCTTTAATCACTTCTCTCTTTCTCTCTCTCTCTCCGTCTCTCTCTCTCTCTCTATATATATATATATATATATATATATATACATATATATATATATATATATATATATATATACATATATATATATATATGTCTCTTTCTCTTTTCATGAAAGTGGCAGTTGCCGACAAGATTGACGAGCTAAACACCATATGAGGACGGAGCCTTTATACCCATGGCCAGCAAAATTTTAAATATTTAAACCACCCTTTGTGAACATTTCGTCCACGGACGTTTGGGCCAGCATTCTCAACCTTTCCCAGTGTTCCATCCCCCCCCCCCTTCTCATCCTCCTCCTCCTCCTCTTCCTTCCCCCCCTTCTTCTTTTCTCTCCCCGTTCCCTCCTTTCCCCTTATTTAATCTCAAGCATATGTATCTCAACTTGTACTTGAAAAAGCTGTAATAAGCGAAACGTCGTACAAATAAAGGCTCCGTCCTCATATGGTGTTTAACTCGTCAATCTCTTTCTCTGTCTTTCTCTCTCTCTATTTCTATCTCTCTTTCTTTCTTTCTCTCTCCCTCTCTCTCTCTCTCTCTCTCTCTCTCTCTCTCTCTCTCTCTCTCTCTCTCTCTCTCTCTCTCTCTCTCTCTCTCTCTCTCTCTCTCTCTCTCTCTCTCTCTCTCTCTCTCTCTCTCTCTCTCTCTCTCTCTCTCTCTCTCTCTCTCTCTCTCTCTCTCTCTCTCTCTCTCTCTCTCTCTCTCTCTCTCTCTCTCTCTCTCTCTCTCTCTCTATCTCTCTCTCTCTCTCTCTCTCCTCTCTCTCTCTCTCTCTCTCTCTCTCTCTCTCTCTCTCTCTCTCTCTCTCTCTCTCTCTCTCTCTCTCTCTCTCTCTCTCTCTCTCTCTCTCTCTCTCTCTCTCTCTCTTCAACGCGTCCAACTGTCATGTGAAAATAATTTTGTTATGTTATTTTTCGATTGTTATTGTCTATTATGACTTCTTTGTTTTGCTGTTCATATATATATATATATATATATATATATATATATATATATATATATATATATATGTGTATGTGTATGTGTGTGTGTGTGTGTTTGGTGTGTGTGTGTGTGGTGTTTTGTGTGTGTGTGTGTGGTGTGTGTGTGTGTGTGTGTGTGTGGTGTGTGTGTGTGTGTGTGATATATAAATTATATATATATACATTATATATATATATATATATATATATATCATACAATCCATGACCGTCGCGCAGAGGATTCGAACCACCGCTTATGACCCAAGAGAGTCCACAGCACCGCCTTTAACCACTCGACCACAGACGATCGTCTGTGGTCGAGTGGTTAAAGGCGGGTGCTGTGGACTCTCTTGGGTCTATAAGCGGTGGTTCGAATCCTCTGCGCGACGGTCATGGATTGTATGATTGATGTCGCTGTCCACTAGCGAATTATTCAAAATATATATATATACATACATATATATACATATATATATACATATCGGTTTTACTCCGTTTTCTTCTTCCTCTCCTTCCGTTTTCTTCCCTTGTGTCCATCTTATTTTACTCACCATTTTCTTTTATACATTTTTTCACCCACCTTCCCCGCCTCCTCCACCTCCTCACTTTAGCCTCCTCCTCCTCACTCTCTCGAGCATCTTCCCCCATCACTCCAGTCTTTTCCTCCGTCCAACTATTTCTTTCCTATCTTCCATTTTTTCTTTTTACCTAAATCTGTTTTTCTCTCTCACTCTTTCCTCCTTCTCTTCCTCTAAAAGTTCTCCCTCATTTGTTTTCCATCAATTGTTCTCTTTTTTTTTTCTTCTTCACCTCCTACTATTGTTCTTCTCGTCTTGCATTCTTCTCCTTCCTCCCATTCGCTTCTTCCTACCATTCCCCCTTCCCAGTCTTTCCCCCTTTCCACTCCTTTCCCTTCACTGTTTACCCATCACTGTCTACCCCTCACTTTCTCCAGGTCACTGTCTCCCCCAGCTGTCTCCCCCTCACTGTCTCCCCCCATACTGTCTACCTCTCACTGTCTCCACCTCACTGTCTCCCCCACACTGCCTCCCTCTTACTGTCTTCCCCTCACTGTCTGTTCTTCACTATCTCTCCCAATTGTCTCCCCCTTCCCATTCCTTCTCCCAATTGTCTCTCCCTCACTGTCTCCTCCTTTCCACTCATTCCCCCTCACTGTCTCCCCTTTTTCACTCTTTCCCCTTCCCTTTTTTTTTTCCTCTTCTTGTCCAAGTTATCAAACACCCCTCCCCCTTACTAACGTGTGCCGGGAACAAAAATCTATTGTCTTTGGTGTTCTTATTATCACCTCCACCACGTTCTTTTAACAAAGGTTTAAGTCCTCTTATGAAGTCATTCTTAGTTTCTT
The DNA here is from genome assembly GCF_046742065.1 of Oratosquilla oratoria. NCBI lineage: Eukaryota > Metazoa > Arthropoda > Malacostraca > Stomatopoda > Squillidae > Oratosquilla > Oratosquilla oratoria. Next base: position 75,176,833 of record NC_134782.1, on the reverse strand, counting down.
TGAACGATTCGAATAATGTTTAGACTTTTGTGGAGTTTTGACGTCTAAACTCCTTCCGGAGAGGGAATAGTGTTTTGAATTTGTTGCATATTGTGTGTGTGTGTGTGTGTGTGTGTGTGTGTGTGTGTGTGTGTGTGTGTGTGTGTGTGTGTGTGTGTGTGTGTGTGTGTGTGTGTGTGTGTGTGTGTGTGTGTGTGTGTGTGTGTGTGTGTGTGTGTGTGTGTGTGTGTGTGTGTGTGTGTGTGTGTGTGTGTGTGTGTGTCTTTCGTCAGCATATATACAATCACATATAAAACAGTGTCATATATACTCACATACACGCACACACACACACACACACACACACACACACACACACACACATACACACAGAATAAGTGCACAGGTAAGCAGCAGTGTAAAGATGATAGAAAATAGATTGATTAGTGAATGTATAAATGAATAAATAGATAAATAGATAATAAATGAGATAAATACGAAAATTATTATATAAATACAGTACATGAATGAATTATGAAAAAGAAACAATATAGATTCAATATATCTAGACTTTGCAAAAGCTTTTGATACCGTCCCACACGAAAGACTACTTACTAAATTAGCTTCAAACGGAATAAGAGGTAGCTTGTTAAGTTGGAATAGTAATTGGTTGAATGATCAAAAACAGAGAGTTGTTTTAAATGGAATTACTTCTAGATGGAAAAATGTTACAAGTGGAGTTCCTCAGGGTTCCGATCTTGGGCCACTTCTATTCATAGCATATATAAATGATATAGACCATGGACTAAAATCTACTGTTTCCAAATTTGCTGATGATACAAAACTGTGCGGAATAGCAAATGATCACTTAAACCACTTAGATATTCAAGAAGATTTAGATAAATTACAGCAATGGTCTGAAAAGAGGCTAATGAAATTTAACACAAGTAAATACAAGGTAATGCACGTAGGTAAAAATAACAGTAAGTACGATTACAAGTTATTTGGAAATTCGTTAACAAAAGTGGATAGTGAAAAGGATCTCGACGTAATTATCAGTAACGATCTCAAATCATCTAAGCAGTGCATTTCAGCCTCATAGAAAGCAAATAAGATTCTAGGACTGATTGTTCGACCTATTATATCAAATAGAAACTCTTGCACAAATAAGACCTCCAAAGGGCTCATGGGAATTCTTTCACCTTTCGTAGGAAGTTTCTCCAACTCTCACATTAAACATTCTGAGGACTTCATAAATAAAATTAAGAAACAAAAAGTCCCAGAACACAGTAAATTGCTTAGTCTCGATATAGTTTCATTATTTACAAACATAAATGTAGAAGATGTTCTCAGTTTTTTGGAAACCAAGTTGCAACCGTCCCAAGATAAACTTCCCCTTTCAGTTTCAAAATTGATTAGTTTAACACGTCTTTGTATTACCTCCAATGTTTTCTCTTTCAATAATTCTTTTTTCAGGCAAAGATACGGTTGTAGCAAAAGTTCCAACCTTTCCCCGGTGTTGGCGAATTCATACATGGAATACTTTGAGTGCGTACTTTTACCTGGTATTAAACCAGCCGACATGTTCTGGTTCAGATATGTCGATGATGTATTCACTATCTGGGATGACAAATGGGGCTCTTTCAATGTTTTTCTAACTAGTCTCAATAATTTAGCACATAACATTAAATTCAAAGTAGAATGGGAAATTGAAGGAAGAATACCTTTCCTTGATATATTAGTGATCAGATGTCCAGATAATTTGTCTTTTGCGGTATACAGGAAGCCTACTCATACAGGCAGTTATTTACATTTTTTCAGTAATCATCCGGATAATATAAGATACAGTGTTGCCTCGGGCCTTTATCTAAGAGCTCTTCGGATTTGCAGCCCGGAATTTCTCAACTCAGAAATTGAATCAGTACGCACTCAATTACTAAAAATAGGCTACCCAGACTGGTTTTTGACAAAAGCCCTCAGCAAAGCCAAAGCCAGTTATTTTAGAACAACCAATTCCAATACAAAATTTGTCTGGGAAAAATCAAATATCAAACTCCCTTATAATGAATCTATACATGCCGCATCAAAATTATTACCTAGTAACCAAATTAGGATCACTTTTAGTTACATAAATAATATACTTAAAAAAAACAGTAAATGTCCACCACAGAACATCTAATAAGGACAACCCCGGAGTATATAAAATACCATGTCTCGATTGTGATAAAGTGTACTGGGGACAAACGGGACGTGATCTACCTACTAGGATCAAAGAACATAAAAATTCATTAAAATACGGCCAAGAAAACTGCTGTATTCCTCCATTCCAGTCTTTTAGATCACAGAATTGATTGGAAGAATGTAGCTACAGCATACAAATCACATTGCAGTTTTAAAAGAAAAATTATTGAGTCCTCATTAATAAAACAGTTCCCAAATTATAACACTTCTAAAGGTCAATGGTCACCAGATGCCATTACTAGTATGGCAGTTAATAAATTCATCTCCAGAGGACGAAACGTCCGACCTCACTCAGGGCACGTGACCTGAGGCTTACTGAGTTCCCTATTGTAGGTTACTCCTCTGTATATAAGTTCTTGTCTATGTACCCTATAATTGTAACTGCTGAAGAGGACCACAGCTAGTGGTCGAAATATACGGTTTACTCTATATCTCAGCTTATCTTTCTCCGCGAGTGGGTTTAAATTTTATTTTACTCTTGTGTTACGACGTCTACGTTACTTTATATATATATATATGTGTGTGTGTGTGTGTGTGTGTGTGTGTGTGTGTGTGTGTGTGTGTGTGTGTGTGTGTGTGTGTGTGTGTGTGTGTGTGTGTGTGTTTGTGTGTGTTTACCCAGTTGCATTTACCTAGTTGTATTTTACGGGACGATAGCTATGCTCGTAGTGACCCGTTTTCGTATCTCTCCGCATCCAGTTTATTCTTAAAATCGTGTGTAGTTTTGGCATTCACTGTTTCTCCGTTTAGCTTGTTCCTGACATCAATCACTCTATGTGGGAAGCTATTCTTTTTCAGGTCTCTTTTGTAACTATCCTCCTTTAACTTCTTTTCGTGTCCTCTTGTTTCTCTTCTGTCCCATTTTAATAAGTCGTCTCTATCGAGAATTTCCATCCCTTTCATAATTCTGTAAATGGTCAACAGATCACCTCTTTCTCTTCTCTGTTCCAGTGTTGATAGATGTAATTTCTCCAATCTTTGTTCGTATGTCAAATTTGATAGTGTAGGTGCCATTTTTGTCGCTGCTCTTTGGATTCTTTCTAATTTTCTTATGTTCTTTTTTGTGCTAGGTGCCCATAGTGTTGCAGCATACTCTAGTTTAGGTCTTATTAGTGTAACCACTATTTTCTTTACCATTTCTTCATCCATGTAGTCGAAGGCCACTTTCATTGATCTTAATAAGTTAAAAGTCTCTCCAAATAATTTATTGACATGTTTATCAGGTGTCAAGTCACTTGAGATGATCACTCCCAGGTCCCTTTCTGAATTGACTTTTTTGACTTCCTTGTTTCCAATTTTATATTGACCCGATATTCTATTTTTGCTTTTTCCAAATTCCATTATGCTACATTTCTTAATGTTGAAGTTCATCTCACATCTCTGACTCCATTCCCATATTTTGTCTAGGTCTTCTTGTAGCGATCTGCAATCTTCTTCTGTTCTTACTCTCTTGAGTAATTTGGCATCGTCAGCAAAGAAGTTCATGTAACAATTTACTCCCTCATCCATATCATTTATATATATGGCAAACATTAAATGAGCCAATACAGAGCCGTGCGGGACGCCACTCTTCCTAGTTCGAATTTTTGTCTCTTAAGTACCACTCTCATTTTTCTCCCAATTAAGAAATCCTTCATCCATTCCAGTAGCTTACCTTGTATTCCTCCTATTATTTCAATTTTTCTTTTTAATTTTTTATGTGGTACTTTGTCAAATGCCTTCTGCAAGTCCAAGAAGGCGCAATCTGCCCCAGCCATCTCTTTCTTGTGTTATCTCGATTAATCTCGAGTAAAAACATATTAAGTTTGTGGTACAAGATCTTCCACTTCTAAAGCCAAATTGTTTGGGGTTTACTATTCTATTTTCTTCTAAGTGTTTGGTCCATTTCTTTCTGATGACTTTTTCGCATATTTTTGCTGCTGTGCTTGTAAGGAATACTGGTCTGAAGTTTGTAGGATCTTCTTTATTTCCTCCTTTATATATTGGTATTATGTTTGCATCTTTCCAATCTTGCGGTACCTTTCCTTCTTTGAGTGAAAAGTCTATTATCTTGTATAATTTGTCTGTCGGTTCGTCTATACACTCTTTCAGTATCCAATTTGCAATTCCATCCGGTCCATGCGATTTCCTAACATCTAGGTTTTTTATTTGGTCTCTTATTACTTTCTGTGTTACCTTTATTTCTTTCATTTTAGGGGATCTTTCTTGTTGTCCATCTCCCCAAAATTATGAGCTCTCAATTGTAAAAACAGACCTGAAATGTCTGATCATAACTTCTGCCATTTCTGTGTCATCTATATATTCTTTATCTCCTTCACACAGTTTTACTGCGTATATTCACATATTCATTCCTAAGTTTTATTTATGTTTGCCATTTAGTTTTTTAGTTTTTTTCAGGCTTTGTCTCTTCTGTCCTAAGCCTCACTGCACCTTTTGTTATACCAACACTATGTAAATCTCTTTTTGTCTCTTCTTTGGTACATATGTATCAATTCCTTCCTTGTACTTTTCTTTGAATATGTTCCATTTGTCTTCCATCTTTGTTTCCTCTTTGGAGAATTTATCCCAAATTGTGTTTTGGAATTTTTTTCTTAGTTTTACAAAATCAGTTTTGTTGTACATTAATCTTCCTTCTCTATGTTTATTATTCCTACCCACATTGTTTTGTTCTTTTAATTCAAACTCTATTAAGATATGGCCACTCTTTCCAATTGGTGTTTTTAGTCCATTTTGTTCACAATATCTGGTTCAGAAGTTAATATTGAGTCTAGTTTCGACGGTTTCT
>NC_134782.1:75154328-75161828 GCF_046742065.1 Oratosquilla oratoria | reverse complement strand
TTGATATGCCTGTAGAACATACAGTGACACAGTGGGTAAAAGAAAATATCAGACATAGAAGTAACGAAGAACCGTCGAGAGTAGATTTAATATTTACATCAGAACCTTAAATTGTAGATAAAATAAAAAACAAGACACCAATTGGGAAGAGTGACCACATATTACTTGAGTTTGAATTAAAGGAGGAAATGTATATGGATAGAAATGAGAAATACAGAAAAAGAAGACTGATGTATAACAAAACTTATGTTAGGAAACTCAGATTTTTTTTTTCTTCTTTTTAAGAGAGTTGGGGGAAAATTCTAAAATGAAGAGACACAAGTGGAAGAAAAATTGATGATTTCGATGGAAATATATAATGAAGGAGTGGATAAATATGTACTAAGACAAAAACATGAAAATGTGTATATTAAGTGCTGGTATAACAGAAGGTGCAGTGAGGTGAAAGATAGAAGAGATAAAAATTGAAAAAGATGGAGAAAAGATAAAAAACTAGAGAGTGGCAAATATATATCAATCAAAGAAATGGATATGTAAAAGTACTCAGGGAGGAAAAAAAAAACTATGAAAAAGACATAATACCAAAATTTGAGGGCCAATCAAAACTATTCTATAGATATGTTAACAGTAAACTAAAAAACAAACAGGAAATAGTGAAATTACGCCAAGGGAAGATAGAATACACAGAAGATATAGAAATGGCTGCAGTCATGAGAAAACATTTCAAGTCGGTGTTCACTAGAGAAAATATACAGCATTGAGACGAAAGGATTGAAATGGATCCCCCATGAGGGAAATAATAGCAACAACAAAAATTATAATGGACCAAATAATGAACCTTGATGTCAGGAAATCGCACGGCCCGGATGGAATTGCAAACTGGATACTAAAATAATGTAAAGATGAACTAATAGACAAAATATATAAAGTAATAAGCTGCTCACTCAAAGAAGGAAAAATACCAGAAGACTGGAGACATGCCAATATCGTACCAATATATAGAGGGGGAAACAAGGAAGGCCCAATAAATTACAGACCGGTTTACATTACATGCACGGTAGCCAAAATTTATGAAAAAAATTATCAAAAATAGATGACAAAATATGTGGAGGAAAACACCATACTAAATCCGAGGCAACTCGGATCTAGGCAGGGAAGATCATATGCCACAAATTTGATCTGTTTCTGCTCAAGACTAATAGATATAATACAAGAAAGGAACGGATCGCCTAATTGTGCTTTCCTAGACTTACAAAAAGCTTTTGATAAAGTACCACACAAAAATTATTAAGAAAACTGGCAGCCATAGGAGGGATACAAGGTAAACTGCTGAAATAGATGAAGGATTTCTTGCATGGAAGAAGAATGAGAGTAGTGCTCAGGGATAAGAGTTCTACTTGGGAAGAGGTGGTTAGTGGAGTTCCACAGGGATTATTATTGGCTCTGATAATGTTTGCTATTTATGTAAATGACATGGATGAAGGTGTGGAATGTTACATGAGCTTCGTTGCAGGTAACACAAAATTGCTGAGGAAGTTGAATACTGGAACGGATTGTGAGTCGCTGCAGAGAGATCTGAACAGTTTGGGAATGGAGTCAGAAGTGGGAAATGGACTTCAGTATTATGTAGCATAATGGAATTTGAAAAAAAGAAAGAAAAAAAAAAAAGAATATCAGGACAAAACAAGATAGGTACAAAGAAAATAAAGGAAATGGGATCTGAAAAAGACCTGGGAGTAATTATCACAAAGGACATGACCCTTGATAAACAGATAAACAAACTTGTCGAAGAAACCTTCAATTTGCTAATGTCAATAAAGGTGACTTTTATCTACTTGGACGAAGTATTTGTGAAGAAAATACTAGTCACACTGATAAGGCCAAGACTATAGTACGCAGCGACACTGTGGTCACCCAGTACTAAAAGGAATATAAGGAAAATTAAAAGAATTCAGAGAGCAATTACGAAGATGCCCCCAACATTTTCAAATTTTCATATGAGAAGAGATTGTCAAAACTGGAATTACCGACTCTGGAATAGAGAAGAGAAAGGGGTGTATTGTTGACCATCGAGAGAATCATGAGAGGCATGGAAGTCCTTGATAAAGAAGACTTACTAAATTGGGATAAGAGAAATACAAGAAGACATGAAAGGAAGCTCAAAAAAGATAGTCATAAAAAGAGACCTGAAAAAACAACAGCTTTCCACACAGTGGTGGATGTATGGAAGAAACTTGACGAAACAATAGTGTGTGCAAAAACATACACGAATTGAAGAGCAAACTAGACACTGCGAGATACAGAGACGGAACAACACGAGCGTAGCTCCCCTTCCCGTAAGATCCAACTAGGTAAATACCAGTAAACACATACACACACGCACACACGCACACGCGCACACACACAAACACACACACACTAACACACAAACACACACACACACACACATACACACAAACACACACACATACACACAAACACACACACACACACACACACACACAAAGAGAATCCCAAAGAATTCTATAGTTACATTAGAGATAAAAAGGTTGTTAGGAATCACATTGGTCCACTATTATCTGCTGACGGTCAGCTTGAATATTCAAATGAAGGAATGTGTAATATCTTAAACAATTATTTTAGCTCGGTATTCGTAAACGAAACACCTCAAAGTGAATTCCAAACTGAAACCTGTGAAAAGTCTGGGGTAAACTTACTCACTACGGTAAATATAACAAAAGAAAAAATTAAAAGGTGTATAGACAAACTCAAAGTTAATAAAACACCAGGGCCTGACGGTTGGCATCCAAGAATCTTAAAGGAAATGAAAAATGAGATTGTTGTTCCATTAGAAATTATTTTCAAGAAATCCATCATATCCGGAGATGTCCCAAGAGAATGGAAGCTAGCTAACGTTACTCCCATATTCAAAAAAGGTGACAAAAAGAAACCGAATAACTATAGGCCTATAAGTTTGACTTCGATCGTGGGAAAAATAATGGAAACTATCATCAGAGATGCTATCGAATATCATTTAGAAAGTAACCGTTTGATAAATGATAGCCAGCATGGTTTCAGACGGAAACGTTCTTGCGTGACTAACTTACTCGAATTCTACAACACAGTTATCTCGAATTATGACAAAAGAAACAATATAGATTTAATATATCTAGACTTTGCAAAAGCTTTTGATACCGTCCCACACGAAAGACTACTTACTAAATTAGCTTTGCATGGAATAAGTGGTAGCCTATTAGGTTGGACTAGTAATTGGTTGAATGGTCGAAAACAGAGAGTTGTTTTAAATGGAAAAACTTCTGGATGGAAAAGTGTTGCAAGTGGAGTTCCTCAGGGTTCCGTTCTTGGGCCACTTCTATTCATAGTATATATAAATGATATAGACCATGGACTAAAATCTACTGTTTCCAAATTTGCTGATGATACAAAACTGTGCGGAGTGGCAAATGATCACTCAAACCAATTAGATATTCAAGAAGATTTAGATCAATTACAGCAATGGTCTGAAAAGTGGCTAATGAAATTTAACACAAGTAAATGCAAGGTAATGCACATAGGTAAAAATAACAGTAAGTACGATTACAAGTTATTTGGAAATTCGTTAACAAAAGTGGATAGTGAAAAAGATCTCGGCGTAATTATCAGTAACGACCTCAAATCATCCAAGCAGTGTATTTCAGCCTCTGAGAAAGCAAATAAGATTCTGGGATTGATTGCGCGATCTTTTGATTTCAAAAGTCCATCACTCATTAACAAGCTATATATATCGTTAGTTCGTCCACATTTGGAATATGCTGTTTCCGTATGGTCACCGAATCTCATTAAAGACATTGACAGACTGGAAAAAGTACAACGGCGAGCCACAAAACTGATTCCAAATATCAAAAATAAATCATACGAAAATCGACTTAAGCACATGAATCTGTTTTCCCTAAAAAAGCGTAGACTCAGAGGTGACTTGATACAGGTCTTTAAGATTTTAAAGGGAATTGACAACATCAAAAGTGACCAAATTTTCACATTGAATGAGAATCAAACAAGAAACAATGGTCTCAAACTGTCCGGAAATAGATTCAATTTGGAAGTAGGTAGAAACAACTTTGCCAACCGTGTAGTTAATGAATGGAATAAACTTCCTGCACAGGTAGTGCAATGTAGTTCAGTTCAAAGCTTTAAGAATCATTTAGATAAATACCTAAGTAAGATGCTGTAATGATTATAATTTATGTTATATTATTTGTTTTTGTTTTGTTATAATTTGTCTGTCTGATTTTCATTTATTATTAGTTATATGTCAATTTATAATCATTTACTATTTACCTGTTTGTTTGTTATTCAACTATACCTATGCATTTATTTATGTATTGTATTTGTTATTTTTACATTATTATAGTTTTAATTTATTATTAATATGATATATATATATATATATATATATATATATATATATTTTTTTTTTTTTTTTTTTTTTTTTTTTTTTTTTTTGCATCCGACCTAGATATGGATCAAAAGGTCTCCTGTCGGCATGCTCCGCCTTTGTAATCCTTTGTAATACACGCCGTCAGTCATAGTGAAAACACGCATAAATTGGAGCTCTGAAATGCTTTAAAAAACGAAACGTCTTGACAGTGATACAATTACAGAATACCTAGGGTGTGATATATGGGAAGGGGAGTGCTCGTGGATACCCAGAAGGGTTGATTTACAACGTAAATAGTGTGTCATTGAAGTAAAATTGAAGAAAACGATGACGGGCCAGAGAAACCCCAAGATGGCCAACCATCGCTTTACAATATAAACATGTACCCAGAGCCATCTACATAGGTTTCAGATCACCGAGAGGCACAAAAATGTTTCTACTTGCTAATGGCGATGAGGGTCCTTTCTCTGAATTTAGTGGGTACGAAAGAAGACTCTTTCGTAGAGTTATAGACAAAGAGAGGGACATGAGAAATATGAACGAATCATGGAATCAGGAAACTATCGATCTATGGAAGACGAATGAAGTGAGTGACTTAAAAAAATAAATACGGAAATAAAAGAAGAGTCAAGTGCACTAAAAAAGAACTAGCCGTGTTAAAATGTGAAAATGAGAGGTTGAAAAATAATGAAACACAAATAACGAGAACATAAGGAAAGACGCGGATGAACGGATAAAAGCAATGACCGTGGAACCGGGGAAAAGCATAAGAGAAGACGATTTGCAACAGCTCAGGAATGACTAAAAAAAGGACATTTTTAAAGAAATAGTTCATCAACAAATGCAGAAAGCCGAAGATGCTGTCATTAATGCAATTAAGGAAAAAGAAAATATAGTAAGAAATACAGTAGACAAAAAAAGTATAATAATATATGGTCTAAAGGAAAAACATAATCCAAATCGGTTCCTGAGAGATAAGGAGGACAAATAATTGGCAAGAACTGTTCTAAAAATAGTACAAGATAAAGAACAAGAAATAGAAAAGAAAATAGAGAAACTGTACAGAATGGGTAAATATGCAGAAATAAAAGGAAAAAGTCGACCACTATAGATTAAATTAAGGTCACAAATGGCAGCAAAAGAAACTTTAGCAGGAACAAAAAAATTAGCAAGAAATGAACATTATAAAAATATATTGATAAAAAGAGACATAAATGATGAGGAAAGAGAAAAAATTAAGACATCAAGAAATGAAGTTAAAGAAGAAACGAGAAAAGAACGGAGACCGAGACAACACAGTTCTATTGGAGAGTGTTAGATATGAGACTGAAAAAATGTGTATTCAAGAAAAAAGGAAAGGTTCAGAGAACGAGATGGAGGGAATAGAAAATTAAAATTACCTTATACCAACATAGGTGGATTAATCTCAAGATTAAACGAACTAAACGATTACTTGTCAAAAGCAAAACCAGACATAATGGGAGACAAAACTAAGGGATCCAATGGAACCAAACAGTGTTGCTCGTGGATTGTATAATCACTGGCTTAGAAACAGGGAGGAGAAACAAGATGGAGGAGTCATGTTCCTAGTTAAGAAAAATTTAATTGCGACGAAAATTACATATGGAGAGAACGGGGTAGAGATGATCTCAATAAGACTTGAAGATAGCGACATGAGAAATAGAAAGTTTGCAGTGATTTATGTGCCCCCAAAAACAAGGTCTTCGAGAGCAAAAGATTATTCCAAAATGTTAGAGGATACGAGAATTGTATTGAACTATATGCTGAAGAATGGAAATAAAGCGGTACTCATGGGAGATTTTAACTGCAAAGGAATATGTTGGGAAGAGATGACAGTGAAATGTGGAGAGGATCAATGGGGAAATGTATTACTCGACATGAATATAGAACATACAACGACACAATGGGTAAAAGAAAATACTAGATTAGAAATAATGAAGAATCGTTGAGACTAGATTTATTATTTACGTCAGAACCTGAAATAATAGACAAAATCGAATACAAGACACCAATTGCGAAGAGTGGCCACATACTAATCGAGTTAGAACTAAAGGAGTAAATAAACACAAAGAGAAATGAGAAACACAGAAAAGGAAGACTGGTGTATAGTAAAACGGACTTTGAGAAACTTGGGAATTTTTTCTTAAAGCGAACTGGAAAAAATCTACAAGGAAGAAACACAAGGAAGAAAAATTGATGATTCTTATGAAAAATTATAAAGAAGGAGTGGATGAATATGTACCAAAGCAAAAACAGGAAAAAAATGTATAGTAAGTGCTGGTTTAATAGAAGGTGCAGTGAGGCGAAAGACAAAAGAGATAAAGCTTAGAAAAGATGGAAAAAAATTAAAAAAAAACTAGAAAGTGGCAAATATACATTAATCAAAGGAACGAATATGTAAAATTACACAGGGAAAAAAGAAACTATAAAAAAGACATAATAGAAAAATGTAAGGATCAGCCAAAACTATTCTATAGATATGTAAATGGTAAACTAAGAAATAAACAGGAAATAGTGAAACAACGCGAAGAGAATACGGAATACACAGAAGATACAGAAATGGCAAAAGTCATGAGCAAACACTTCAATTCGGTTTTCACTAGAGAAAAAACGCAACATCGGGATGAAGGTAGTGACCCCCCCCCCCTTGAGGGAAATAATAGTAACACGAAAAGAAATAATGGATCAAATAATAAACCTGGATGTCAGGAAATCGCACGGCCCGGATGTAATAGAAAATTGGATATTAAAAGAATGTAAAGAAGAACTAGCAGACAAAATATATAACATAATAAAGTTGTTCAAAGAAAAAAAAATACCAGAAGACTGAAAAATGCTGATATTGTATCAATTTATAAAGGAACAAATAATGAAGACCCAACAAATTACAGACCAGTTTCCATTACAAGCATGGTAGCTAAAATTTGTGAAAAGGTTATAAAAAGTAGATGGATAAAACATCTGGAGGAGAACAATATCCTAACTCCGACACAATTCAGATTTAGACAGGGAAGATGATGTGCCACAAATTTTATCTGTTT
>NC_134782.1:75141828-75144328 GCF_046742065.1 Oratosquilla oratoria | reverse complement strand
ATAGGAGGAAAGCTTCTGGGAGCTGTCAAGAGTTTTTATGAGAGTAGTAGAGCTTGTGTCAGGATTAGAAATGGAGAGAGGTAAAGGTGGGACTTCGTCAAGGATGCGTTATGTCACCCTGGCTGTTCAACTTATACATGGATGGGGTAGTGCGAGAGGTAAATGCAAGGGTAGTGGGTCAGGGATTTGAGATGGTTAAAGAAAATGGAGAAAAGTGGGAGGTGAGCCAGCTGTTGTTTGCGGACGACACTGCGCTTGTGGCAGGATCGGAGGAGGGATTGAGGAAGCTGGTGACAGAGTTTGGAAGAGTGTGTGAAAGAAGAAAGCTGAAGATAAATGTGGGTAAAAGTAAGGTGATGAGATGTACAAGGGGTGAAAGTGGCAGTAATCTGGAAGTGAGCATTAAGGGAGAGCAACTGGAGGAAGTGGATGGTTTTAGATAATTGGGTGCAAATGTGGCAGGAAAAGGTGGATTAAAGATGGAGGTAGAATGTAGATTGAGAGAAGCGAGTAAATGCCTTGGTGGATTGAAGGGTGTAATGAGGAATAGAAATTTGGGAATGGATGCTAAGAGGAGACTGTATGATGGAGTGATTGTGCCAACAGCACTGTATGGGGCAGAAACAAGGAACATAAGAGAGGAAGAGAGAAGGAGCTTGAATGTGTTTGAGATGAAGTGTCTGAGAAGTATGATGGGGGTTACTAGGCTAGATAGCGTGAGAAATGAGGAGGTGAGGAGAAGAACGGGGGTGGAAAGGGAGTTGGGAGATAGGGTTGATGAAAGAGTATTAGGATGGTTTGGACACATGGAAAGAATGAGTGAAGAAAGACTAGTAAAGGAGGTATGGAAGGCAGATGTGGAGGGAGTGAACATGAGGGGACGTCCTAGGATGAGATGGATGGATGGGGTGAAGGGGCTTTGGGGAAGAGGGGAATGTCTGTTGAGGAAGGACGGGAGAGGACAGAAGACAGGGGTGAATGGAGAATGGTTGTATATGGATGATGTTGTGATGCATGAGGTGGAATGGAGGGGGGGATGGGGGGTGAGGTAGTGTGTGTGAGCAAAATTCTGACGCAGCCCGAAGGGATTTCTCCCCGCCCTCTCCTTTATATGGGGGGACGGATAGGGGGGGGGGGGTCGCCGATTTAATGAAGCGGCCTTCCTGTGGATGTGCTGTGTCTTGCGACACTGCTTCTGGCCCAGGGCAGTGGACAGGGTGCAGGGATGACCCGTCATCTAGGAGGTGCTAATATGGGAGGGAGGGTGGAGGGGTGTGGAGTGTTTTCAGGGATGGGAATGCTCTTATGCCTTTTCCTTTTTAGCTACCTCCCTAGTAAGGGGGGAAAAGCTTTGGTATATGTATGTATGTATGTATTATTATTATTATTATTACTATTATTATTATTAATATTATTATTACTATTATTATCATTATTATTATTATTATTATTATTATTATTATTATTATTATTATTATTATTATTATTATTATTATTATTATTATTATAATTGTTATTATTATTATTATCATTATTTTTATTATCATTATTATTATTATAATTATTATTATTATTATTATTATTATTATCATTATTATTATTATTATTATTATTATTGTTGGATGGTATCTCAACATATGAGTTGTGGTAGTACGTGGTCGTAGTTTGAGCGGTGTTCGGAGACTTTGAAATAAAAGCAGCGGAGCACGTGTAGCTCTGTCTCTCTCTGTGGTCTTTCTCCTCTTTATTTGGTGACAGGAGGTGCTTATATACATGGCTCGTGGTTAGGTTGCCGACGAGATAATATTTATTTACAAGATGCAGTTTTAGCAAATATTAGAGATCAGGATAGGTTTTAACTACCTTATACATTGCATATACATATTTACAAATGACATACAGTTGTCCGAGGTTGGACAGGATAGACATATCCCGTAGGAAAGGGATTTAAATATAATGTGTATCAATGCTTGGCTTGGTGGCAATCCTTTAGGGTTCGTGAGCCGTCCAACTGCGCGTGAGGTGTCTGCCTGGACAATAGCGACCTGACCCGTAGTGACCAGGTGCGTGAAGATGTCAGGTCGAGTACCAGGCTACTCTGACTGCACCGAAATGCATCGGTGTCGTGCCGATAGTATAAGCAGAGGTGGTAGATGAATGTCTAGGAGATTTTGGTGGTAGATTACGTCTTCTAGGAGGTCTAGATGCTAACAGTTGCTCGGCATACGCTACCAGTGTCCGTCCTCGCGACACCATGAGCTTGAGATCCACATAGGCTTGGTGCACGAACTGTTAAGGAGATAGAAGAAGGAGGGGTGTGCCTAGGTGAAGGGGTTGACCTTCCCTGAGTGGCAAAGGTGATCTGCACAGCTAGAAGGGAGATACTTGGTTATGGCATGATAAGATGAACATGAATGATAAATATTGGTTTTGGAAATAGATGCTTGGATTTGTTGGGGCTAAAGAAACTTATACAATTCTATTTCTGAGGCTATAGCGT
>NC_134782.1:75116828-75124328 GCF_046742065.1 Oratosquilla oratoria | reverse complement strand
TCCTCCCATTCCTACTTCTCTACTCTTGCTCTTCCTTCTTTTCCTCCTTTTCATCCTGTTCTTTCTCTTACTCTTTCTTCTCCTGTTCTTTCATTCCCTCGTTATCATCTTTCTCTTTCATAGCTCTCTTCCTCCTCTTTTTTCTTCTCTTTCCCTTCCTCCTATTTCTCCTTTTCCTCTCCACCTTACTCTCCTCAACTACAAATATATATATATATATATATATAAATATATATATATTTTAATATATATATATTTATCTCTAGATATATATATATATATATATATATTTATATCTATATATATATATATATATATATATATATATATATATATAAGTCTAAATAAAAATATTCTTCTAAAAAACGCTGTGGAAGTCGGGGACAGTTGGTATTACGGTGACACTTTGTCCTAAAAATATTCTTGAAAAAGCGCTTGGGTAAGTCGGGGTCAGGTCTTCTTCTTCTTCTTCTTCTTTTTTTTCTTCTTCTTCTTCTTCTTCTTCTTCTTCTTCTTCTTCTTCTTCTTCTTCGCGTTCTTCGCGTTCTTCTTCGCGTTCTTCTTCTTCTTCTTCTTTGCGCTCTTCTTCGCGTTCTTCTTCTTCTTCGCGTTCTTCTTCGCGTTCTTCTTCTTCCTCTTCTTCTTCTTCTTCCTCGCGTTCTTCTTCGCGTTTTTCTTCGCGCTCTTCTTCGCGCGCGTTCTTCTTAGCATTCTTCTTCTTCTTCTTCTTCTTCTTCTTCTTCTTCTTCTTCTTCTTCTTCTTCTTCTTCTTCTTCTTCTTCTTCTTCTTCTTCTTCTTCTTCGCGTTCTTCTTCGCGTTCTTCTTTCTCGCGTTCTTCTTCCTCGCGTTCTTCTTCCTCGCGTTCTTCTTCGCGTTCTTCTTCGCATTCTACTTCGTGTTCTTCTTCGCGTTCTTCTTCCTCGCGTTCTTCTTCGGTTACTTCTTTGCGTTCTTCTTCACGTTCTTCTTCGTGCAGGGGATCCCGTGTTGAGGTTCCGCCCCGAGGCCGAGGCCGAAGGGGAAAGCGAGCGATTAGAGCGCGGAAAGCTGCGGCCGTAGGCCGCTGATTGTGCAGCCAAACCACCGGCGAAGCCGGGTAGGGCGAAGCCCGCGGCTTGTATATATATATATACATATATATATATAATGTTATATATGTATATGTATATATATATACATATATATATATATGATTGAAGGTGAAAGAAGTTGACGAGGAGAAAATATATATATATATATATATATATATATATATATATATATTATGTGTATAATATACATGTATATATATGTATAAGTATACCCATATGTATATATACTGTATATATATATATATAATATGTAAATATATGTATGCATATATATGTATACATATATAATATATATATGTATATATTTATATTATAATATATATATATAATATATGTGTGTGTATGTACAGTATTTATATATATATATATATATATACACGCATATATATGTTGTAAGTATGTATATATATACATATACACATATATGTATATAAATTTTTATGTATATATATACAGTATATATATACATATATATATACTGTATATATATATATATATGTATATATATATATACGTATATATATGCATATGAATATATATATATATATATACACATACATATATATATATACACATATATATATATATATATATATATATATCGCCTATATCACATCAGCCATCCTGAGTCCACTGCTGAGCAAAGGCCTCCTTCATAGCATTCCATCATTCATACGACCACGCCAAGCTCTGCCACGCGGTCCTGCAAACTTCTCACTCTCGTCTCTACATTTCCTATCAGCTCTCCATCTTCCACGCTTCCCATCTCGCGGCATCCACTCAGTAAGACACTTGCTCCATCGCTCATCAGTCGTAGGCACTAACCTGCCCAATTCCACTTTCTCTCTTTTACTACCTCTACAATATTTATCACTCTAGTCTGCTCTTTTATCCAACTTGCTCTCTTCCGGTCTCTCAGCGTTATTCCCATCATTTAAAACTGGTTGTGGGTTCAGAAGGAAAATGGTGAAATCCACTTTAATGGAATATTTGCCCACGATGAATATTCCCAAGGGTCATTTGACCTCATATATAATATAAGGATTATTCATCACGAAACAAATCGTTAACAAGTTTCCTCCCCCTCCACATGACCCGACTTCATGTCATCCTCAGGTCACATAAGGGTTGGGGTAGTGACATTGATTCTTTTCCCAGTTCCCTTCCCTTTGTAAGAGGTTGCTATTTAAGATAGCATCCTCCTTCCACTTTGTACTACTGAAGAGGATTGCAGTTAGCAATCGAAATATATAGTTTCGCTTACTCAACTCTTTCTTTCGTCCGATTGTGGTGTTAGTTGTGATATATATATATATATATATATATATATATATATATATATATATATATGTATGTATGTATATATATACATATATATACCATACATATAAATATATATATAAATCTAAATATACATAGATATATATATATATATATACATATATATATATATATATATATGTATATGTATATGTATATGTATATGTATGTATATGAGGCGCGCCGCGGCAGAAGGTACTAAGCGCCAACTTCGTTATTCGCCAGAAAACGAGGTTAAAGTCTTGGAATATTTCGGAAAGGGTTAACAGCTGTACAATAGAGCTAGAGTAAAGTTATATACACCAAATAAAAGCCCTGAAACACACATATAACATGTATTAAAGCAGAGGAAACCACAAATCATCATATGTAAAAAAAATCATTAGGGGTACGTAATTTTTTAGTCTGTACTCAGCTATGTTGAATCATTTTGGTGTATTGGTATCTTGTACTTCTTTCACACAATCTTTAGGTAACACTAACTTTCACTGTCTTTATACACACGTTTCCCCCTCCCTCCTCCCCCCACCCCTCAATGCCTTTAAGACTCGTGCTTCGAAGATTAGGCCATATATTTTGTGATTTTACACACACACACACACACGCACACACACACACACACACACACAAACACCGTTCTGCCTGTGCTTATCCCCTCACCGAGTCACCGAGGAGTCACTAAGGAAAACGTACCGTTGTAAACAACGGGATTTTGGACCTTACAGGATGGTGCAAGAAGGGTACTATCTTGACCATAATGTAGATTGAGACCGGGAGCAGCTGATAAAACAAATATATATATATATATATATATATATATATATATATATATATATATATATATATATATATACGTATATGTATATATATATATATATATATATATATATATATATAGAGATATATAGTAGAGGTTAGACAATTGAGTGGAAAAGGTAGTAGAAAAACGCAGGTTGGAGTAGGAACACTATATTGCTGATGTCTCGACTAGAACTCTTCTTCAGAACGACAGACAACGTTTATTAACAGTATATATACTCTCACTGCGGATCATCCCGCTGGACGATTTAGAACAGAGCACGCTGATTGGTCCGATCCTCCTTTCAGGACCGGTTCGGCAATAGCCAATGATAGGTTGACAAAGCCGTCTCTGTGGTTGGTAACCTCTCCCAGTGTGATTGGCTACTGCCAAGCTGTTCCTGGAAGGAGGAACGGACCAATCAGCGTGCTCTGTTCTACGACGTTCAGCGGGATGATCCGCAGTGAGAGTATATATATTGACTAGATAAACACCATATGAGGACGGAGCCTTTATTTGTACGACGTTTCGCTTATTACAGCTTTTTCAAGTACAAGTTGAGATACAAATGCTTGAGATTAAATAAGGGGAAAGGAGGGAACGGGGAGAGAAAAAGGGGGGGGAAGGAAGAGGAGGAGGAGGAGGAGGAGGAGGAGGAGGAGGAGGAGGAGGGTGGGGGGATTGGACACTGGGAAAGGATGAGAAAGCTGGCCCAAACGTCCGTGAGCGAAATGTCCACAAAGGGTGGTTTAAGTATTTAATACTTTGCTGGCCATGGGTATTAGGGGAATAATGTGAGGAGATATGTTAAACATGCCCCTGTTTTGTTCAATAGTGTTCGTTCCTTGAATGATTGCTGCTTCTAAACACTTCCTGCGGATTTTGTCTGGTTCCCGCATCAGCAGCTCTGCATTCTTCCAGTCCATAAGATGGTTTTCCTTGTTTCTATGTGTCACACATGCATTGGTGGTGACATCATGCCTGACGTCGTAACGGTGTTCACGTATTCGTGTATTCAGGTCGCGTGACGTTTCTCCGATGTAAACTTTATCACATCCTGAACACGGAATACGATAAACACCGGCTTTGGTGCTCGGTGTCTGGTTGTTGTGTGTTTCCGTCTTCGTGATGTCATTTCTACTCCCACCATGATATAAGGACCAAGAGAGGAGTAGTAATAGGTTTTTTCCTTAGGGCATTTAGGATATGTAGTGCAAAATACTTAGAAGAAGAGTGCAGGTTTATTAAAGAGACCTTTTTAACACTAAAATTTCCAGAGTTTCTTTTAGATAAGTGCAAACAGCAGGCCGCTAAGATTCGGGAAAGCCGTAGGCAGCAGGACAGCACAACTAGACGTCTCGTGTTGCCAACCGGCGACGTTGCCACCAACCTGACACGTCTTTTAAGAACCACCAACTTGGAAATAGTGTGCCAGACAAGCAGAACAATAAAAGACATCACGAAGACGGAAACACACAACAACCAGACACCGAGCACCAAAGCCGGTGTTTATCGTATTCCGTGTTCAGGATGTGACAAAGTTTACATCGGAGAAACGTCACGCGACCTGAATACACGAATACGTGAACACCGTTACGACGTCAGGCATGATGTCACCACCAATGCATGTGTGACACATAGAAACAAGGAAAACCATCTTATGGACTGGAAGAATGCAGAGCTGCTGATGCGGGAACCAGACAAAATCCGCAGGAAGTGTTTAGAAGCAGCAATCATTCAAGGAACGAACACTATTGAACAAAACAGGGGCATGTTTAACATATCTCCTCACATTATTCCCCTAATACCCATGGCCAGCAAAGTATTAAATACTTAAACCACCCTTTGTGGACATTTCGCTCACGGACGTTTGGGCCAGCTTTCTCATCCTTTCCCAGTGTCCAATCCCCCCACCCTCCTCCTCCTCCTCCTCCTCCTCCTCCTCCTCTTCCTTCCCCCCCCCCCTTTTTCTCTCCCCGTTCCCTCCTTTCCCCTTATTTAATCTCAAGCATTTGTATCTCAACTTGTACTTGAAAAAGCTGTAATAAGCGAAACGTCGTACAAATAAAGGCTCCGTCCTCATATGGTGTTTATCTAGTCAATCTTGTCGGCAGACTGCCACTTTTAAGCAGTATATATATTGTTAATAAACGTTGTCTGTTACTCTGCAGAAAAGAATATTCAATCCTTTAGATGTCTTTCGTGCACACGCGCGCACGCACGCACTTAGTACAGGATGGAACGTCCCACGTCTCCCGAGAACTCCCAAGGGACCTCCTATTATATTTAACCTCACAGTGGGCATTTGGGCCAGGCGTGTCTGAGGTCACACCGTCAAACTGGACCGAGCGGTTGGACACCTGCTCGAACATTGCCAACTGAAAAATCAGCATACGACAAATATAAATCCCCTTTGTGAGGTCGAACAGAATAGGAGGTCCCTTGGGAGTTCTGTGGAGACACCGGACATTCCATCCCGTAATAACAGCGTGCGTGAGCGCGTGTGTACCCTAAGCATATAAAGGATTGAATACCCCCTTCAATCATCTTGCAATAGATGCTCAGCTCAGCTACCGCTCACTGACCACAGTGAGGTTAATGTTCAAGGAAGATAAAAAATGATACAAGAATTTTACAAGAATTTTAGCATGAAGATAGTTCCACATAGTGTTGGAGCAATGATGGTTTCGGGATATACTTATGATTAAAATTAAATTGACTTAGGTTTATGAACATATGGAAGTAGATATTATTTCCGTTCACCTAGGTAAAATGTACTCTTATGAAGCTGCCGCTCGACTGCGAAGATTGTATTGTAACGGGGAAGGGGGATAGGAGGTTGCATTGGAGAAGATTGATGATTTTCCTCTATTGTAGGGGTAGTATGAACTGGTAAAGGAAAAGTCTCTATGTTGAGGCCACGGGGAACTCTTTTGGTATAATCTATAAATGGTCTCTGTCATATCGTGCAAATTGAGTGCCTACACTTTGTTATTTGACTCATGTTCAGTGATACGATAGGGTCCAGAGAATTTAGGGAGAGCTTCGAGGTCGTGGTGTGGTTGGGGGTATAAACAATTTCTCCAAGTTCAAAGATACAAACTCTTGCTGATTTGTTATGCAGGTGGACCATTTTGTCCTTAGTCAGATGGAGAGTGCTATGGATTCTTTTGAAAAGACTATCAAAATTGTTACTTTGACCTTGAAATAATCATTGAAATTGTAAATGGGAGATCATTCTGGAACAAGGAGGTCTTATGGTAACCTTTTATCAGAGCAAAAAAAAAAATTAGGTGATTCCGATACTGAGACGTTAGTGGAACTATTTATGCAAGCTTGAACCATGGGGACATGTTCATCCCAAGAAAGGTGAATATCAGAAACAAGATGTCGAAGAACATTGAGAATCTTTCTATTCTGGCGTTTAACTAAGCCGTTTGAACTAGAATGGTACGCATTAATGTTGCATTTTGTGATCTAAAAGGATTTACAAATATTTGAAAGAATCTCATTGTTGAACTCAGTCCCGTTGTCAGAAATCAGAGTTTTGGGTGTAGTGAAGGGGCATATGAGTTTGTCAATAAGGGTCTTTGCCACGTGTTGTGCTGTCTTGTCTGGTAGGGGGAAAGAATACAGAATCGTGAAAAATGGTCGACACAGACAAACAGGTATTGGTTTCCGCTGTGTATAAATGGTAACTTAAGAAGATCAACAGCGGCTGTGCCAAATGGTTTACAAGGGGTAGGGTAAGTTAAGATTGGAACATGACCGCTGATATGACCTTTGTGAGTCACACAGGAGTGACAAGCATCAATGTGGGAGTGTATACCCTTCCTCATGGTTAACCAGAAGTAGTGTAATCTGGATTGTGTAATGCATTTTTACTTCCCAGGGTGTGCGGCAATGAAGGAATTCTGTAGAAGTTTCAGAACTTATGGAATGAGGTCCGTATGGACTACAAGCTGAAACACTGACCTGTTGGGTTCATATTTGTTTGTTAATGTTGATTTGTGATACAGTATCTCATCAACTAACGCGTAATTGTCGAGATTGGAAGGGAAATTATCTATATCAGTTGTGTCTGCAAATTTGAGGAAGTGTATAACACGTTTTCAAAGAGGATCTGATCTCTGCGCTGCAGCTATGCGCGCTTGTGTAAGAGTTACTGAAATTGGACTTTGAGTGATGGTGGCGATATGGTGACTGATAACGTCTACTACTAGGTTCGCTTTAGCTTGAATAAAATGAAAGGTGGGCACGAACTCGTGTATGATGAGGAACCAGCATTA
>NC_134782.1:75096828-75111828 GCF_046742065.1 Oratosquilla oratoria | reverse complement strand
GTAAAACGAAGACAATCTAGGAATTTATTTACTGTAACGTTTCGACCGACTTGGTCTTCTTCAGAGATGTACAGAATTTTTTTTTCATGGGTTACAATTTATATCACTCCTACAGGGCACTCGGTTAGGTTACAGCGCCCGAGCGGCGATCAGTTTTCCCGTGCACGACCCGTTTTACCGAGTCCTGCATGAGACCACTTGCCACTTTTGACAAGCAAACAAATCCATCTTTTCTGTTGGTGTTTTCATTAGTCGTGCATGGGACAACTGATCGCCGCCCAGGCGCTGTAACCTGACCGAGTGCCCTATAGGAGTGATATAAATTGTACATACATACATATACCAAGGATTTTTCCCCCTTCCAAGGGAGGTAGCCAAACAGGGAAAGGCATAAAAACACTCCCACCCATTTCATCCCTAAATACACTCCACACCCCTCCCACCCTCCCTCTCATCTGAGCACCTCCTGGATGACAGGTCATCCCTGCACCCTGCCCACCGCCCTGGGTCAGAAGCAGTGTCGCAAGACACAGCACATCCACAGCAAGGCCGCTTCATTTAATCGGCGACCCCCCGTCTCCGTCCCCCCTTGCATATAAGGAGAGGACGGGGAGAAATCCCTTCGGGCTGCGTCAAAATTTACTCACACATACTACCCCACCCTCCACCCCCCCGCCCATTCCTCCTCATGCAATCACAACATCATCCATATACAACCATTCTCCACTCACCTCTGTCTTCCGTCCTCTCCCTTCCTTCCTCAACAGACATTCCCCTCTTCCCCAAAGCCCCCTTCACCCCATCCATCCACCTCATCCTAGGACGTCCCCACATGTTCACTCCCGCCACATCTGCCTTCCATACCTCTTTTACTAGTCTTTCTTCACTCATTCTTTCCATGTGTCCAAACCATCCTAATATTCTTTCATCAACCCTATCTCCCAAATCCTTTTTCACCCCTGTTCTCCTCCTCACCTCCTCATTTCTCACTCTATCCAGCCTAGTAACCCCCACCATACTTCTCAGACACCTCATCTCAAACACATTCAAACTCCTTCTCTCTTCTTCTCTTATGTTCCACGTTTCTGCCCCATACAGTGCTGTTGGCACAATCACTCCTTCATACAGTCTCCTTTTCGCATCCATTCCCAAATGTCTATTCCTCATTACACTCTTTAATCCACCAAGGCATTTACTCGCTTCTCTCAATCTACATTCTACCTCCACCTTCACTCCACCTTTTCCTGCTACACTTGCACCCAAGTATCTAAAACTATCCACTTCCTCCAGTCGCTCTCCCTTAATGTTCACTTCCAGTCTACTGCCACTTTCACCCCTTGTACATCTCATCACCTTACTTTTACCCACATTTATCTTTAGCTTTCTTCTATCACATACTCTCCCAAACTCTGCCACCAGCTTCCTCAATCCCTCCTCTGACCCTGCTACAAGCGCAGTGTCGTCCGCAAACAACAGCTGGCTCACCTCCCACTTTTCTCCATTTTCTTTAATCATCTCCAATCCCTGACCCACTACCCTAGCATTCACCTCTCGCACCACCCCATCCATGTATAAGTTGAACAGCCAGGGCGACATAACGCATCCTTGACGAAGTCCCACCTTTACTTCAAACCACTCACTCTCTCCATTTCTAATCCTGACACAAGCTCTACTACTCTCATAAAAACTCTTGACAGCTCCCAAAAGCTTTCCTCCTATCCCATAAATCTGCATAACCTCCCACAGTGCCTTTCTGTCTACCCTATCATAAGCCTTTTCCAGATCCATAAAAGCCCAAAAAACATCCTTCCCCTTTCCTATAGCTTTCTCACATATCTGTCTTACCACAAAGATCTGATCTACACAACCTCTACCTGTCCTAAATCCACACTGTTCCTCACCAATTTCTCCTTCTGTTCCTCTCCTAATCCTCTCAATTAAGATCCTCCCATAAGCCTTCCCTACTACACTTAACAGGCTAATCCCTCTGAAACTACTACATTCACACTTGTCCCCTTTTCCCTTGTAAAGAGGAACTATACAGGCACTTCTCCAGTCCTCCGGTACTCTACCCTCTCTCCAGCAAACATTAAATAACCTCACCAACCAGTCCACCATCAATGTACCTCCCTTTTTCAGACATTCTGCATGGCATCCATCCAGACCAGGTGCCTTACCTGCTTTCATCATCTTTACAACTGCCTTCACCTCATCCTTCCCTATTTCTCCTCCATTCTCCTCACTCATCACTCTCATTTTCTTCGCATTTCCCACTGCAGCTATCTTTCCTTCCCTATCCTCCTTCACATTTAGCAACTCCCTAAAATATTCTGCCCATCTTCCCCTTACTGCCATCTCTTCCATTATCATCTCTCCATCTGTACCTTTTACCTTTTCTTCCCTACTTGATTCGCCTCCTCTTCCTCTCTTAATTTCTTTCCAAAACATCTTTTTATTACTTTCAAAAATTTCTGTCATACTCCTACCCCATTTCACATCTGCTCTCCTCTTTGCCTCCTTTACCTTTTGCTTTACTTCTCTTTTCTTTTCTTTGTACGTCTCATATGACTCCCCCGTCCTCTTTTGTAACCAATCTGTGAATGCTCGCTTCTTCTCTTCTACAACCTTCTTTGTTTCCTCATCCCACCATTCACTACCCTTTCTTCTATTTCCCCCTGTCCTTCTTGTTCCACACACCATCCTTGCACACTTTAAGATTCCCTCCTTGAACCATCCCCATTCCTCCTCCACACCCATCTCTGCTCCATCCTTTACTCCCTCCCACTCCTCCTTCAGCTTCTTTTCGTACTCCTTCTCCTTTTCCTTTTCATTCAAGGAGTTCACTCTAAGAACCTCCCTACCTTTTGTCCCTTTCCTCTTTCTCCATCTATCCTCCACTCTCAGCTTACCTTCCACCAAAAAATGATCTGATATTCCCCCACCCTCTCCCCTTAGCACATGTACATCCTTAACTCTTCCTATCATAATCCTATTTACCACTACATAATCCATTAGCGCTCTATCTAACCCTTCCCTCCACCACCCTCTCCCATGTGTACTTATGCTTGACTTTCTTCCGAAACACTGTATTTGCTATCATCAACTCTCTTTCTAGACACATTTCCACCATCAACTCTCCACTACGATTCTTTCCTGGAACTCCACACTTCCCAACCACTCCATCGATTGGACCATTTCCCACCCTAGCATTAAGGTCTCCCAGTACTATTACATTGACATTTCTTCCTAAACCCTCTATGCACTCATTTAAATCTATCCAAAAGGCCTCCCTTTCTTCCACGCTCTTCTCACTGCCAGGCCCATATGCACTTACAAAGACCCACATCTCCTTTCCCAGTTTCACCTTCATCCACATTATCCTTGAGGAAACCTCCTTCCACTCCACTACCTGTTTACCTATCTCCTCACTTACTAGAATAGCCACCCCTTCCCTCCCTCGCCCTCTCTTCACTCCTGATAACCTCCCACTTACACTCCCAAACTTACACTCACCCTTCCCTTTCAACTTAGTTTCACTCAAAGCCAACACATCCATCTTTCTTCTCACAAACATACTACCTATCTCTTCCCTTTTACTCTCATCTGTACCACATCCACGCACATTAAAAGACCCAAACCTTAGGGTGCTGGCCCGAGGCCCTCCAGCAACCCTTATGCCTGCACTTTTCTTTTTAGGTTATATGCCCCGTGGGGCTACAGGGAGAAGGATGCCTAGTCCCTCTCCCCGTCCCTTTCTTCTCGCCTCTTACGATCCAAGTGGGATACTTGGTGGCAGTATTCTTTTCCCCCACCACAGGGAATTCCCCCATCACAGAAAGAGAATACTCAGAAAAATAGTACAGGACAGCAACAAGGGGTTGGGGGACAGCATAACGGAGGGACAGTCGTAGTATAAAAGTGTCATCATTTCTCTATGAGCAGAATTTCTTCTATCATAGACAAAATGATGTGTGGCTCTGGTCCGTAGGGGCGCCCCATATAGACCCTAAAGTATCGACTGCATGCTACTTTGCCACAATAACAAGCAGCCAATACCCCAGACGGGGTAAAAACTTTCTGTACATCTCTCTGAAGAAGACCAAGTTGGTCGAAACGTTAGAGTAAATTAATTCCTAGATCGTCTTCGTTTTACTCCCACCACCCAACCTCCCATAGTATTTATATACAAAAGGGGGAAAGCGTGTATTTCCCAATCTACTCACAAGGTCAATGCATGACAATCGTACAATGTCTTTAACACGCACGTACACCACAACATTGCTCGGTCACCACTATTCGGTTACGCACCGACCAAACGAAAAGAAGAAATGATCAGGCAAGACAAAATCGAACCATATATAACACAATCCACACATATTAAGGCTAATTACAAAAGTGTGGAAAAGAATTATGAAATTAGCACACCCAGATTCATAAACGTAACATACATAATTACATAAAGACAATACATAGGAATACATGTACAAAATTAGAAAAAAAATATGTATACATATAAGAACTAAATACAAGTAAAAGAAATACACAAAAGAAATGCATAAAAGTACAAGAAATACACAAAAGAACTGTATACAAGTACAAGAAATACACAAAAGAACTGACGCCACTTAACATGAGACAAAAAGATAGCAATTGTCGGACGTCTGGGACATGACACAAAAGTTACACATAATACAAATCAATATGCTCAGTAGATAAACTAGATATACACATTATACAAACAATACACTCAATAGAGAAACAAGATACAAAGTACTGGTCAAGACAAGCATAAGTAATAACATAAGCAATGCACAAATACAATTATGAAGACATAGAACCCCTTGAACGGAGATTATAATTGCGAGGGGTAGATACAGAAGACAATTTGTACAGGCAAAGCCAAAGCCTGACAGTAAGTCACTAACAGTTCAATGAGACAAGGCGTCTCATCAGGAAAATCAGTCACCTACAAACGTTGCAAATTTGGAGGCCAAGCGAACTGTGTCACTTGCTTGTGTAGACTGTAGCACAGAAGCTGCAATGATAGATGGCGAATCCCGGAAAGCATCAATGTCAACTACCTCAAAGGAGCCTAAGTGACTGCCAGGAGAGAAAGTAATAGGAGCACCGGTGACGTTGGTTACCATAGTTGTGATGACATGATTCTCGCGAATAGTGGAGAGTCCCTTCCAAAGCAAGGCGACGAACACGAACAGAGTCAGGCTGAGATAAAACGTCAGACCCAATTGGAGCACCTGAAATGCGCACCGGAACTCGAACTGTACTTGAAGGTCCAATACAATTCTCTCCTACAACAACAGCAGCACAAGAAAGAGTAGGAAAGTTAAAGCGAGGAGGTCCTTTCGCAGGAAACTGTACGACCTCATCATGCACAGGAGGGGAGTCACAAACGGAAACTGGCCTATCTGTTGCAGGAATAACAAAATTACAGAAAGTCACTACACGGCGACTAGGAGATATATCAATGCCATGCGCTGTAAGAGCATCAATGCCCAAGAGGCAATCACACATAAGAGCAATACCAGATACAACAAAAGTGACATGGAAAACTATAGTATGTGAGGAAAACCTTAATGGAATACAAACAGACCCAAGAATAGGCAAGGGAAAACCTTGTACAGAATGCAAACTATTACAAAAAGAAGATAAAGGTAGATTGTACAAGTACCGGAGAGCATAATAAGCTTTTCTACTTATGAGACTACATTCTGCACCAGTATCTACAGTGACTGAAATAGGTGTATTCTCTGTGAGAAATTAAAAGGTGAGTAACTGAGAAGGCTCAGCAGCCACCAAGGGGATGATCTGGGACCGAACATTACTGGTCAAACCTTTGGGTTATGAAACGGGCGCTGGTGAAAATGGGACGAAGATTGTTTAGGCTGATGAGAAGTCTCAGCTCTAAGTTTCAAATCCTTGAAACACAGATCAGCCGAGTGTTTACAATGACCATGGATATGACAGTAGCTAAGCTTATCCAGCGGCTCTACTCTAGAGAGGCCATGCGTCACATTAAAAGAAGCATCCGATAAATTCCTACGGACAGGGGACTGCCTTGACTTGTGTACATGACGCTTACGTCGAAAACAAAAAGCACTCGAATGACCCGACCTGTTACAATAGGTACAGGAGGGATAAATGTAGACGAAGGGGAGTTGTGAGAAGGAACTGAAGACTGAGGGAGGTGGAGGAGAACTAGAAACATTGGCATATTGTTGAGCATTGCCAATACACAAGAAACCAGAAGGCGTTTCCCTAAGTTTATATGAAAGCTTTGTTGTGAAAGATAGTAGGGTCTCATCTGAGAGATGCAGCCCTCCTCTCAAAAGGCACCAAAAAGAGGATGTAGAACAGAAATTCCAAAATAAGGTGGAACCTATCTAAAGTGATAGTGCCATGATCAACCCACTCTGAATGGGAGAGAGAATCTAAGGCTTCACCTACAATTTTGCTGGCCTTGGCCTGAGCCCACCTATAGCCAAGAGTGCTTAATCTAGATGTAAGGACATCAGTCACCTTAAAACATCATTAAAAGAAATTGCCGACAGGGGTATCAGAATTTTTTAAGGGAATTAGACCTAAACAGTTCATAATTATAATACAAAGAATTGGGGTCGAGACACGACACAGATAACGTCTCAGAAGCCAATGAATTAGGCACAAGCTGTGACCTCACGAAATAAATTTTCTCAGACCCCGTTGAAACATTAGTATTTACGATACAATCTTTGCACTGGCCAATAAAATCACCACCTTTATATTGGAAATCATCAACAGAAAATTTAAGAACAGAAAGATCCTGATGTAATAAGGTGAAAGTATGAACCACTGTATCAGATATATTTGGGGAATGAAGAAAGGACGGTATCTTCTATTTAGACATATTAAAGTAACATTAAAGTCAAAACAAAGAAAATACATACAGTTGATAAAGAAGATTGCAATGAATACACTCCTCGAATCAGAAGCATGACCTGGAAGAACGTAAACAATGATATTCACTCTGATACACAAAGCAAGAACGTAGTTAATACAAACTATTCAACATTAGGGCACGTAAATACACTTCTCTATGAATCACAATTCCAAAATTCACAATGAAAGACTTGTAGGAAATCAAAGCTCTAATAAACAAAGAAAACGTTACCGTCACGAAATGACGTCACAATGGAAACAAACATGGCCGCCAACAAGGCAATACGCGTGGCCAGAAAAGTAATTATATATAAATTAATTCACTATAACCTACAAATGGACATCAATTCACTAGAATCAGTACAGAGAAGAATGACCAAAATGATACATGGACTCGGAATTTTGCCTTACGAAGTGAGGCTTAGGCACCTAAACTTACACTCTCTGGAAAGACGTAGAGTGCGGGGTGATCTAGTAGAAGTGTTCAAGTGGATCAAAGGATTATAACAAGGGTGAAGCAAACAAGGGCATCATAATAAAACAACAGGGCAGGACTCGCATTAATGGGTATAAATTGGACAAATTTAGATTTAAGAAGGAAATAGGCAAGGATTGGTTTACTAATAGGGTGGTCGATGAATGGAATAAACTTAGTAACCATGTAGTAAGCGCTGAAACTATCAGTTGTTTTAAGAAACGATTAGACAACTTTATGGATGGGGATGACAGGTGGTGATGGATACGGAGCTGCCTAGTGTAGGCTTTATGGTCTCTTGCAGTCTCCTTTATTCTTATGTTCTTATGTTCTTAAAAACAATATGGCATTGCATGCATACACGAAAAAGGACCAGTCACTGGAGAAGGCAGCGAATGCAATGCAATGTCCGATAGGATTACGTAGATATAATATTGTTCAGAAATCCTATTTCATCCGGGCTCCAGATTTACAGTCGACGCACTCAGGAACAAGAGGCGATCCAGTGACGAACGGAGATGACTATGATAGAAAGGTTCATACAGCCGATGCTAATGCTAAAGTGAAAACCACGTGGGACTATCAAAAAAATCACTTTGCGCGTCCAAAGAAAACTGTTCCTGCGCTTAAGGAAAGTATATTACAATGGAAAACAGTGTATTAATTTTACAATTTAAAGCACTACAACAAAAACGTGCGTACACTTTGAAGGTGTAATAAAAACTGCAATGCGGGGATACAGCCTGACTTGGCGGGATATATACACGACGCATGGTTCCTTCGCAAAATTGGCACATGGAAATACAATCAATACAATAATATTAATAAATTAATATAAATAAAATTCATAGTAATTATATACAAAAGGGAGGAGCATGTATTTCCCAATCTACTCACAAGTACAATGCATGACAATCGTACAATGTCCTTAACACGCACGTACACCACAACAATAATATATATATATATATATATATATATATATATATATATATATATATTTATATATTTATTTGTGTGTGTGTGTGTGTGTGTGTGTGTGTGTGTGTGTGTGTGTGTGTGTGTGTGTGTGTGTGTGTGTGTGTGTATACATACACACACACACACATATATATACATATTTATATATATATACATATACATATACACACACATATATATATACATATATATACATATATATATATATATATATATATATATATATATATATAATATATATATATATATCCTTATACTGTACGAACGGAAATTCCATTTAAGGCAACAAATAAAAATGTGTAGAATCTTTCAAACCCAAAATGTTGGATGACAATGCTCGCGTTTTGTCAAAAGAGACGGTGTAAACCAAAACAGGACAGGAGGAGAAGGAGTAAGAGGAGAAAGTGGAAAGGGTTATTGGGATCATGGTGGACAGGAGGAGACAGAGGAAGAAGAACAGAGATAGGCGAGAAGAATGAGGAAGATAACGATTAGAATATGTAGAATGAACAAGAAGAAGGATCAAGAAGGAAGAGAAGGATTTGGAGGAAAATAAAGAAGGCATAGAGATCATTGACGATGGTGATGGTGATTTTGGTGGTGATGGTGATGGTAATGGTGATGGTGATGGTGATGGTGATGGTGATGGTGATGGTGATGGTGATGGTGATGGTGATGATGGTGATGGTGATGGTGATGGTGATGGTGATGGTGATGATGGTGATGGTGATGGTGATGGTGATGGTGATGGTGATGGTGATGGTGATGGTGATGGTGATGGTGATGGTGATGGTGATGGTGATGGTGATGGTAGTGGTGATGGTGATGGTGATGGTGATGGTGATGGTGATGGTGATGGTGATGGTGATGGTGATGGTGATGGTGATGGTGATGGTGATGGTGATGGTGATGGTGATGGTGATGGTGATGGCGATGGTGATAGTGATAGAACAGCAATGAATTAGGAAAATCTGGAAATAAAGAAACAAAAATAATCCAAAATGATGGTGGACACAGTGTAGGGATATGACAAGGTATGAAAAATATAAAAAACAAAGCTAAAATAATAAATAAATAAATAAATAAACGGAACGGAACTAAATAAAACTGAAATAAAACAAATCAACTAAATAAAATAGATAAATGAAAATAAAAAATAAATGAAAATTTACCCGAGGCGTAGTTCGCCTGTCCAAGGACCACATCCAAGTGTAACATACGATCGATCAATCAACTGGATGACACGCCACATTAACCCTTTTACTTCGTCTCACTAGAGATGTTTATTCCGTCTACCGCCAGATGATTTTATTCGGACGAAGGATCCCCCCTCCCCCGCCTCCCCCCCCCCCTCACTCCGAAATGGTCAAAAATAATCCCAAGTATTTGTTGGTTAACTTTTCGTTGACGGGTGATTCCATTCTAGTGAGAGGAGAGGAGGAAGAAGGCGGAAAAAGAGTTAGAAGAACAATAGGGAAAGAATAGGAGAAAAAGAGGAAGTAAGAGGAGGAGAAAGAGGAGAACGAGATGCAAGAAAAGGAAGAAGGAGAATATAGAAAGAAAAAGAAAGGAGAAGAAGAGAAAGATGAGCAGGAGAAAGAGTAAAAAGAAAATGAGGAAGAAAATGAAGAAAGATGAAAAAGAGGAGAAAGTGAAGGAGTAGGAAGAAAAGAAGAAGCAACAGTAGAAGATCAAAGAGGAGGAGGAGGAAGAAGAAGAAAAGGAGGAAGAGGAGGAAAAGGAGAAGGAGGATTACAACAAAAAGGAGTAGAAAAACTATGAAGTGAAAGTGGGATAGGAGAAAGAGTAAGAGAAGGAGGAGTAAGAGGAAGAAAAGGAGGAAGAGGAGAAGGAGGATTACAACGAAAAGGAGTAGAAAAACTATGAAGTGAAAGTGGGATAGGAGAAAGAGTAAGAGAAGGAGGAGGAAGAGGAAGAAAAGGAGGAAGAGGAGGAAGAGGAGAAATTGAAGGAGCTGTTGGAGGAAAAAGAAGAGGAGGAGGACGAGGAAAGAGATGTAAAGTGAGAGGAGAAGTAGAGGGAGGAAGGAGGAAGAGGAACAAAAGTAGAAGGAGAACCAGAGAAAAAAGAGGAGCAGGAAGAGAACAGCAAGTTAAGATACAGTTGAAGAAGTAAAAGTAGAAAGAGGAGGAAAAGGAGAAGGAGAAATAGTAAAAAAAAGAAGAAAGAAGAGGAGGAAGAGGAGGAGGAGGAGGAGGAGGAGGAGGAGGAGGAGGAGGAGGAAGAGGAGGAGGAGGAGGAGGAGGAGGAGGAGGAGGAATAGGGGAAGGAATATGAGGAAGACGAATGAAAGGTTCAGGAAGGAAAAGGAGTACAAAGAATCGGTAGAAGAGGAAGAGAAGATGGAATATGAGGAAGAGGAGTAAAAGATTCAGGAAGGAAAAGAAATACAAAGAAGATTTAGAAGAAGAAGAGGAGAAGGAAGAAGAGAAGTAATACGAGAAAGAGGAGTAAGAAGACTAAGAGGAAGAGGAAGAGGAGGAGGAAAGGTAGAAATAATATGAGAAAGAAGAACAAAAGGAAGATGAGGAAGAGTAAGAGGAGGAGGAGGAAGAGGAAAACGAGGAATACAAGGGGGAAGAGAAGGCAAAGGAATACGAGGAAGAGGAGGAAAGGAGGGGGAGAAAGAGGAAAAGGAGAAATATGATGATGAAGAGGAGAAAGAGGATCAAGATGAAGAGAAGAGGGAATACGAGAAAGAGGGGGAGGAGGAAGAGGAGGAATAGGAAGAGGAGGAAGAGGAAAATGGAGGAATAGGGGCAATGGGAGGAGGAAGAAGAGGAAAAGGAATACGACGAAGAGGATCAGGAGGAGGAGGAACGGAGGAGGAGGAAAAGAAGTGGAGGGAGAGGAGAGAGAGGAGGAAGAGAAGGAAGAGGAGTAATACAAGTAAAAGGAATGCGAGGAAGAGGAGGAGGAGGAAGAGGAGCAGGATGAGAAGGGAAAGGCGAAGAGGGGGAAGAGGAGGAGGAAGAGGAGCAGGATGAGAAGGGAAAGGCAAAGAGGGGGAAGAGGAGGAGGAGGAGGAAAAGAAGGAAGAGGAAGAGGAGGAGGAAAAGAAGGAAGAGGAAGAAGAAGAGGAGAAGGAAGAGAAGGAAGACGAGGAGGAGGAGGAGGAAGAGGAGGAGGAGAAAGAGGAGGAGGAGGAAGAAGAGGAGAAGGATGAGAAGGAAGAGGAGGAGGAGGAGGAGGAGAAGGAGGAGAAGGAGGAGGAAGGGAGCCTGTGTGTAAATCATAGCTTATCTGGGCATCAACAACCCCCTCGTCCATCAAGACGGCTGTTGGGTCTGTCTGCGCGCGCGCAGGCCAAGTAACCCACCCACCCACCCACCCACCCACCCGCCTTCCTTCCTCCCGGTCGCTACTCAACGAGAAGGAACCGCCGCCGCCGCCGAAGGTGATCAGAGAAAACAATAACCCAAACCAATGTCCTCCTCCTCCTCCTCCTCCTCCTCCTCCGGCTCCTCCTCCTCCTCCTCCCCTCTCCTCCTCTTCCTCCTCCTCCTCCTCCTCCTCCTCCGGCTCCTCCTCCTCCTCCTCCCCTCTCCTCCTCTTCCTCCTCCTCTTTATCCTCATCCTCATCTTCATCCTCCTCTTCTCCTCCTCCTACTCCTACTACTCTTCCTCCTCCTCTTCCTTATTTTCTTCCTCCTCTTGTCTTCCTCTTCATACCCCTCATCTTCTTCCTTCGCTCTTTTGCCTCTTCCTCCTTTTGTTTCTCCACTCCTCTCTTTCTTCTTTTCTCTTCTTCCTCCTCTTCTCTTCATCTTCCTCCTTCTCATCCTCTTCCCCTCCTCCTTCTCATTCTCATCCTCCTCTTTTCTTCCTTCTCCTTTTCATCCTCCTTCTCCCCTCTTCTCTTCCTCTTTCTTCTTCTCCTTGTCATCGTCTTCTTTTCTTCCTCTTCCCCCTTCTCATCTTCTCCTTCTTCCACTTCTTTTTCATCCTCACCCTTCTCATCTGTCTCATCATCCTTCCCCTCCTTCTCGTCCTCCTCTTCTTCCTACCCGCCCCCTTCTCTTCCTCCTCCTCCTCCTCATCATCATCATCATCTTCCTTCCCTCCTCCCCATTCTTCTCCTCATCCTTCGCCTCCCTCTCATCCTCATCTTATCCCTCCCCGTCCCTCCTCATCCTCATCTTCATCCTCATCCTCATCCTCATCCTCATCCTCATCCTCATCCTCATCCTCATCCTCATCCTCATCCTCATCCTCCTTCTCCTCTTTCCCCTCCCTCTCTTCTTCCTTCCCTCCCCTCCTCCTCCTCCTCCTCCTGTTCCTCCTCGCCCTCCTTATCCTCCTTCCCACCCCCCTCTTCTTCCTTTCTCCCCTAATCCTTCTCCTCACCCTCCTTCTCCTTCTCATCCTTCTAATCTTCCTTCTCCTCCCACCTCCTAACCTTCCTTCTTCCTTTCATCCCTTCCCCCTCCTCCTTTTTCTCCTCTTCCTCCTCCTCCTCACCCTCTTTCTCCTTCTTTCCATCCCTCTCTTCTTCCTTTCTCCCCTTCCTTATCTTCATCCTCCTCCTTCTTATCTTCGTCCTCCTTCCACCTCTCCCCTTCCCTTTCCTCCAACTCCTCTTCCTATTCCTCCTCGTCCTCATCCTGCTTCCTCCTCTTCTTCCTCCTCTTCCCACCTCATCCTTCCGTGCTGCGAGGTACTTTTCTTCGCGGTCCTACTGCCGCCAGGCGATTTTATTCAGACATGGCGTAACCCTCAGATATATTAGGGCCCTGTTCACACTAGCGGTTTCAACTGTGGCGGTTCAATTACAATGTAAGTCAGAGTAAGTGATCAGTCACATCTGGGCAGTTTTTCCCTGACTATGCGGTACCTCCGCGGTTTCCGCGCGGTTGAAACCACCAGTGTGAACAGGGTCTAAGAGATGAAGGAAAAGATAATAAGCTTCGCCTTTCCTATTCAATAGTTCGAAGATGACCCGTGAAGGGAGCTTCCAAAAAAGGCCCTCTTCACACTAGCGGTTTGAACCGCGATGGTTCAATTTCAGTGTAAGTCAATGGAGGCGTTCACACACAACAGCGTAGTTTTCCTTGACTTTGCAGTACCGCCGCGGTTTCTGCGCGGTTCAAACCGCTAGTGTGAACAGGGTCTGAGCATTCGCACTTGTGATTTTATTTAGCTGGGTAGCAACATCTCCCCTCACACACACACACACGGTCAAGAAAAGTAAACTTATCATATATTCGTTCTTATTAATTACGTGATGTTGTTTTTCGTTTGTTATTTTTTTATTGATTGACTGGTTGATTGATTGATCGATGGATTGATTGTTTTAGATACTCTTTTATTTATGTATTTATTTATTCATTCATTTATTCATTTATTTATTTATTTATTCATTTATTATCTATCTATTTACTTGTTTGTTTGTTTACTTATTTATTCATTTATCTATCTATCTATTTATTTACTTATTTATTCATCTATTTATTGATTGTTTTAGGTACCCTTTTATTTATGTATTTATTTATTTATTCATTTATTCATTTATTTATTTATTTATTCATTTATTTATCTATTTATTTATTTACTTATAAATTCATCTATTTATTTATTTATTCATCTATTCATTTATTTATTTTCATTTTTTTTTCTCTCATTTCTTCTTGCTTATCAGTGATCACACGCTGAAAAAGCTCGCCCACTCTGGCTGACTGAAGGGGAGGAGCGAGTGCTGATCATCGCTGACAATGTCGGCATTGGGTTATGAGCTCGAAGCTAATATCTATATATTAGCTGCCTAGACTTCTTAAGAAACTTGTCGCGCAATATATATATATATATATATATATATATATATATATATATATATATATATATACATATATATGTATATATATACATATATATGTATATACATATATGTATGTATATATATACATATATATATATATATATATATATTTATATACATATATACATATATATATATGTATATATATATATATATATGTGTGTGTGTGTGTGTGTGTGTGTGTGTGTGTGTGTGTGTGTGTGTGTGTGTGTGTGTGTGTGTGTGTGTGTGTGTGTGTGTGTGTGTGTGTGTGTGTGTATGTATGTGTGTATATCATATATATCTTATATATACATATATATATATATATATATATATATATACATTATATATACATATACATATATATTATATATATATACATTATATTATATATATATATGTATATATATATATATGTATGTATATTTCATATATATATATATATATATATATATATGTACATATATATATATATATATATCTATATAAATATATATATACATATATATATATAAGTGTGTGTATATGTATATATATATATATATATATTTATATATATATATATATATATATATATATATATATATAAATTATCTAGAATGCCATAGCAATCCGTCGCCATTTTTTCTTTTTTTCAAAATTATAAAAAGGATTAACAATGTTGTCAGCCATGATGAAAAATGAAAATGTCATAAATGCTGCCAAATGTAGAATATCACTTAAACCGTCATATGCGTGGAGTTCCCACGGGCGGAATGACTAGTTACTACAGTAGAACGAGAATGAGAAT
>NC_134782.1:75084328-75086828 GCF_046742065.1 Oratosquilla oratoria | reverse complement strand
GTATAGTTAAAATGATAAACAAACAGGTAAATAGTAAATAATAAATTAACATATAACTAATAATAAATTAAAATCAGACAGACAAATGATAACAAAACAAAAACAAATAATATAAGATAAATTATAATCATTACAGCATCTTACTTAAGTATTTATCTAAATGATTCTTAAAGCCTTGAACTGAACTACATTGCACTACCTACTTCCAAATTGAATCTATTTCCGGACAGTTTGAGACCATTGTTTCTTGTCTGATTCTCATTCAATGTGAAAGTTTTGTCACTTTTGATGTTGTCAATTCCCTTTAAAATCTTAAAGACCTGTATCAAGTCACCTCTGAGTCTACGCTTTTTTAGGGAAAACAGATTCATGTGCTTTAGTCGATTTTCGTATGATTTATTTTTGATATTTGGAATCAGTTTTGTGGCTCGCCGTTGTACTTTTTCCAGTCTGTCAATGTCTTTAATGAGATTCGGTGACCATACGGAAACAGCATATTCCAAATGTGGACGAACTAACGATTTATATAGCTTGTTAATGAGTGATGGACTTTTGAAATCAAAAGATCGCGCAATCAGTCCCAGAATCTTATTTGCTTTCTCAGAGGCTGAAACACATTGCTTGGATGATTTGAGGTCGTTACTGATAATTACGCCGAGATCTTTTTCACTATCCACTTTTGTTAACGAATTTCCAAATAACTTGTAATCGTACTTACTGTTATTTTTACCTATGTGCATTACCTTGCATTTACTTGTGTTATATTTCATTAGCCACTTTTCAGACCATTGCTGTAATTTATCTAAATCTTCTTGAATATCTAATTGGTTTGAGTGATCATTTGCCACTCCGCACAGTTTTGTATCATCAGCAAATTTGGAAACAGTAGATTTTACTCCATGGTCTATATCATTTATATATACTATGAATAGAAGTGGCCCAAGAACGGAACCCTGAGGAACTCCACTTGTAACACTTTTCCATCCAGAAGTTTTTCCATTTAAAACAACTCTCTGTTTTCGACCATTCAACCAATAGATTTATATTGGTATATTATTCTCTTCCAAATGTTTAATCCATTTACTTTTGATAACTTTTTTGTATATTTTTGCTATTGCACTTGTAAGGGAGACCAGTCTATATTTGGTTGGATTTTCCTTGTCCCCTCCTTTGTATGTTGGTACAATAATTGTATTTTTCCAATCAAGTGGTACTTTTCCTTCCTTGAGTGAGAAATAAATTATCTTGTGTATTTTGTCGTTAGTTCATGTATACATTCTTTTAATATCCAATTTGTAATTTCATCCGGCCTGGGTGATCTTCTGACGTCAAGGATTTTTTTATTTGGTCCCTTATTTCCTTCTGTGTCACCGTTATTTCTTTCATTGGGGGTAATCTTTCTGTCCTTCCTCCCAATTTTGTGTACTTTCAATTGTGAATACAGATTTAAAATGTTTGATCATATTTTCGGCCATTTCTACATCACCTATATATTCATTATTTAATGTTTATCCTTTAGTTTGCCATTCATATACCTGCAGAATAGTTTATGTTGGTCCTTGCATTTTTCTATTATGTCCATTTCATAGTTTCTTTTTTCTTCCCTGCGTACTTTTACATATTCGTTCCTTAGTTTGATGTATATTTGCCATTTGCTCATTTTTTCCACCTTTTCCAGGCTTTCTCTCTTCTATCTTTAGCCTCACTACACTTTTTGTTGTACCAGCACTTTATGTACACCCACTCTTGTTTCTTCTTTGGTACGTATTTGTCTATTCCCTCCTTCTTATTTTCTTTTAATATGTTCCATTTCTTTTCCATCTTTGTTTCTTCATTTAAGAAGTTTTCCCAGTTCACATTTTAAAAGAATTTTCTGAGTTTTTCAAAATCCATTTTGTCATACATTAGTCTTCCTTTTCTATGTTTCTCATTTCTTCTCAAATAAATTTGTTATTTTAGTTCGAACTCTATCAGTATGTGGTCACTCTTCCCAATTGGTGTAATGTGTTCCATTTTATTCACGATTTCAGGCTCTGATGTAAATATCAAATCTAGTCTCGACGATTCTTCGTTGTTTCTATACCTGGTTTTTCCTTTACTCATTGAGTCAATGTGTATTCAATGGTCATATTTAGTAGAATATTTAACCCAAAGTTCCTCTCCACCTTTCACTGCCATTTCTTCCCTATATATTTCTTTTTATTTGAAATAATCCATAATTACTGTTTCCTCCCTCTTTCAGTAATTCAATTAATGCATTCTTTGTGTCTTCCAGTATTTTTTGAATGATCACTATCTGTTTAAAACTGTGTTTTTTGGGGCCACATATATTATTAAAAAAAAATCTGCTTTTCATGTTTCTGTTTTCAACTTTAATTATATATAATCAATTCCACATTATTTCTTCCATCTGTTATCTTTGTCACATCTAAACCTTTCTTAGTCAAAAACATGACTCCTCCACACTGTTTCTCCGTTCTATTTTCCTCCAATGGATGTA